>NW_027367482.1:0-57729 GCF_046119375.1 Phyllobates terribilis | reverse complement strand
CTGGCATCTCACTCTCTTTGAATCTTCTTTATCATACTAGGATTAGCAGGAAAAAGCAAAAAATTTCAGAATTGCACCTTGCAATGTGTAGATATTACTGTTTGTGCATTTACAATATTCATTGATTTTTGCCATTGAAAAACGTTTTTCATATACCAGAAATGTTTGAAGCTACTGACTGAATGAAAGGAGCTGGCATCTCACTCTCTTTGAATCTTCTTTATCATGCTAGGATTAGCAGGAAAAAGCAAAAAATTTCAGAATTGCACCTTGCAATGTGGAGATATTACTGTTTGTGCATTTACAATATTCATTGATTTTTGCCATTGAAAAACAAGTTTTTCATATACCAGAAATGTTTGAAGCTACTGACTGAATGAAAGGAGCTGGCATCTCACTCTCTTTGAATCTTCTTTATCCTGCTAGGATTAGCAGGAAAAAGCAAAAAATTTCAGAATTGCACCTTGCAATGTGGAGATATTACTGTTTGTGCATTTACAATATTCATTGATTTTTGCCATTGAAAAACGTCCAGAAATGTTTGAAGCTACTGACTGAATGAAAGGAGCTGGCATCTCACTCTCTTTGAATCTTCTTTATCATGCTAGGATTAGCAGGAAAAAGCAAAAAATTTCAGAATTGCACCTTGCAATGTGGAGATATTACTGTTTGTGCATTTAAAATATTCATTGATTTTTGCCATTGAAAAACATCATGTTATTCATATACCAGAAATGTTTGAAGCTACTGACTGAATGAAAGGAGCTGGCATCTCACTCTCTTTGAATCTTCTTTATCATGCTAGGATTAACAGGAAAAAGCAAAAAATTTCAGAATTGCACCTTGCAATGTGGAGATATTACTGTTTGTGCATTTACAATATTCATTGATTTTTGCCATTGAAAAACATGTTTTTCATATACCAGAAATGTTTGAAGCTACTGACTGAATGAAAGGAGCTGGCATCTCACTCTCTTTGAATCTTCTTTATCCTGCTAGGATTAGCAGGAAAAAGCAAAAAATTTCAGAATTGCACCTTGCAATGTGGAGATATTACTGTTTGTGCATTTACAATATTCATTGATTTTTGCCATTGAAAAACGTTTTTCATATACCAGAAATGTTTGAAGCTACTGACTGAATGAAAGGAGCTGGCATCTCACTCTCTTTGAATCTTCTTTATCATGCTAGGATTAGCAGGAAAAAGCAAAAAATTTCAGAATTGCACCTTGCAATGTGGAGATATTACTGTTTGTGCATTTACAATATTCATTGATTTTTGCCATTGAAAAACATGTTTTTCATATACCAGAAATGTTTGAAGCTACTGACTGAAAGAAAGGAGCTGGCATCTCACTCTCTTTGAATCTTCTTTATCATGCTAGGATTAGCAGGAAAAAGCAAAAAATTTCAGAATTGCACCTTGCAATGTGGAGATATTACTGTTTGTGCATTTACAATATTCATTGATTTTTGCCATTGAAAAACATGTTTTTCATATACCAGAAATGTTTGAAGCTACTGACTGAATGAAAGGAGCTGGCATCTCACTCTCTTTGAATCTTCTTTATCCTGCTAGGATTAGCAGGAAACAGCAAAAAATTTCAGAATTGCACCTTGCAATGTGGAGATATTACTGTTTGTGCATTTACAATATTCATTGATTTTTGCCATTGAAAAACGTCCAGAAATGTTTGAAGCTACTGACTGAATGAAAGGAGCTGACATCTCACTCTCTTTGAATCTTCTTTATCATGCTAGGATTAGCAGGAAAAAGCAAACAATTTCAGAATTGCACCTTGCAATGTGGAGATATTACTGTTTGTGCATTTACAATATTCATTGATTTTTGCCATTGAAAAACGTCCAGAAATGTTTGAAGCTACTGACTGAATGAAAGGAGCTGGCATCTCACTCTCTTTGAATCTTCTTTATCATGCTAGGATTAGCAGGAAAAAGCAAAAAATTTCAGAATTGCACCTTGCAATGTGGAGATATTACTGTTTGTGCATTTACAATATTCATTGATTTTTGCCATTGAAAAACATCATGTTATTCATATACCAGAAATGTTTGAAGCTACTGACTGAATGAAAGGAGCTGGCATCTCACTCTCTTTGAATCTTCTTTATCATGCTAGGATTAGCAGGAAAAAGCAAAAAATTTCAGAATTGCACCTTGCAATGTGGAGATATTACTGTTTGTGCATTTACAATATTCATTGATTTTTGCCATTGAAAAACGTCCAGAAATGTTTGAAGCTACTGACTGAATGAAAGGAGCTGGCATCTCACTCTCTTTGAATCTTCTTTATCATGCTAGGATTAGCAGGAAAAAGCAAAAAATTTCAGAATTGCACCTTGCAATGTGGAGATATTACTGTTTGTGCATTTACAATATTCATTGATTTTTGCCATTGAAAAACGTCCAGAAATGTTTGAAGCTACTGACTGAATGAAAGGAGCTGGCATCTCACTCTCTTTGAATCTTCTTTATCATGCTAGGATTAGCAGGAAAAAGCAAAAAATTTCAGAATTGCACCTTGCAATGTGGAGATATTACTGTTTGTGCATTTACAATATTCATTGATTTTTGCCATTGAAAAACGTCCAGAAATGTTTGAAGCTACTGACTGAATGAAAGGAGCTGGCATCTCACTCTCTTTGAATCTTCTTTATCATGCTAGGATTAACAGGAAAAAGCAAAAAATTTCAGAATTGCACCTTGCAATGTGGAGATATTACTGTTTGTGCATTTACAATATTCATTGATTTTTGCCATTGAAAAACGTCCAGAAATGTTTGAAGCTACTGACTGAATGAAAGGAGCTGGCATCTCACTCTCTTTGAATCTTCTTTATCATGCTAGGATTAACAGGAAAAAGCAAAAAATTTCAGAATTGCACCTTGCAATGTGGAGATATTACTGTTTGTGCATTTACAATATTCATTGATTTTTGCCATTGAAAAACATGTTTTTCATATACCAGAAATGTTTGAAGCTACTGACTGAATGAAAGGAGCTGGCATCTCACTCTCTTTGAATCTTCTTTATCATGCTAGGATTAGCAGGAAAAAGCAAAAAATTTCAGAATTGCACCTTGCAATGTGGAGATATTACTGTTTGTGCATTTACAATATTCATTGATTTTTGCCATTGAAAAACATCATGTTATTCATATACCAGAAATGTTTGAAGCTACTGACTGAATGAAAGGAGCTGGCATCTCACTCTCTTTGAATCTTCTTTATCATGCTAGGATTAACAGGAAAAAGCAAAAAATTTCAGAATTGCACCTTGCAATGTGGAGATATTACTGTTTGTGCATTTACAATATTCATTGATTTTTGCCATTGAAAAACATGTTTTTCATATACCAGAAATGTTTGAAGCTACTGACTGAATGAAAGGAGCTGGCATCTCACTCTCTTTGAATCTTCTTTATCATGCTAGGATTAGCAGGAAAAAGCAAAAAATTTCAGAATTGCACCTTGCAATGTGTAGATATTACTGTTTGTGCATTTACAATATTCATTGATTTTTGCCATTGAAAAACGTTTTTCATATACCAGAAATGTTTGAAGCTACTGACTGAATGAAAGGAGCTGGCATCTCACTCTCTTTGAATCTTCTTTATCATGCTAGGATTAGCAGGAAAAAGCAAAAAATTTCAGAATTGCACCTTGCAATGTGGAGATATTACTGTTTGTGCATTTACAATATTCATTGATTTTTGCCATTGAAAAACATGTTTTTCATATACCAGAAATGTTTGAAGCTACTGACTGAATGAAAGGAGCTGGCATCTCACTCTCTTTGAATCTTCTTTATCATGCTAGGATTAGCAGGAAAAAGCAAAAAATTTCAGAATTGCACCTTGCAATGTGGAGATATTACTGTTTGTGCATTTACAATATTCATTGATTTTTGCCATTGAAAAACGTCCAGAAATGTTTGAAGCTACTGACTGAATGAAAGGAGCTGGCATCTCACTCTCTTTGAATCTTCTTTATCATGCTAGGATTAACAGGAAAAAGCAAAAAATTTCAGAATTGCACCTTGCAATGTGGAGATATTACTGTTTGTGCATTTACAATATTCATTGATTTTTGCCATTGAAAAACGTCCAGAAATGTTTGAAGCTACTGACTGAATGAAAGGAGCTGGCATCTCACTCTCTTTGAATCTTCTTTATCATGCTAGGATTAACAGGAAAAAGCAAAAAATTTCAGAATTGCACCTTGCAATGTGGAGATATTACTGTTTGTGCATTTACAATATTCATTGATTTTTGCCATTGAAAAACATGTTTTTCATATACCAGAAATGTTTGAAGCTACTGACTGAATGAAAGGAGCTGGCATCTCACTCTCTTTGAATCTTCTTTATCATGCTAGGATTAGCAGGAAAAAGCAAAAAATTTCAGAATTGCACCTTGCAATGTGGAGATATTACTGTTTGTGCATTTACAATATTCATTGATTTTTGCCATTGAAAAACATCATGTTATTCATATACCAGAAATGTTTGAAGCTACTGACTGAATGAAAGGAGCTGGCATCTCACTCTCTTTGAATCTTCTTTATCATGCTAGGATTAACAGGAAAAAGCAAAAAATTTCAGAATTGCACCTTGCAATGTGGAGATATTACTGTTTGTGCATTTACAATATTCATTGATTTTTGCCATTGAAAAACATGTTTTTCATATACCAGAAATGTTTGAAGCTACTGACTGAATGAAAGGAGCTGGCATCTCACTCTCTTTGAATCTTCTTTATCATGCTAGGATTAGCAGGAAAAAGCAAAAAATTTCAGAATTGCACCTTGCAATGTGGAGATATTACTGTTTGTGCATTTACAATATTCATTGATTTTTGCCATTGAAAAACGTTTTTCATATACCAGAAATGTTTGAAGCTACTGACTGAATGAAAGGAGCTGGCATCTCACTCTCTTTGAATCTTCTTTATCATGCTAGGATTAGCAGGAAAAAGCAAAAAATTTCAGAATTGCACCTTGCAATGTGGAGATATTACTGTTTGTGCATTTACAATATTCATTGATTTTTGCCATTGAAAAACATGTTTTTCATATACCAGAAATGTTTGAAGCTACTGACTGAATGAAAGGAGCTGGCATCTCACTCTCTTTGAATCTTCTTTATCATGCTAGGATTAGCAGGAAAAAGCAAAAAATTTCAGAATTGCACCTTGCAATGTGGAGATATTACTGTTTGTGCATTTACAATATTCATTGATTTTTGCCATTGAAAAACGTCCAGAAATGTTTGAAGCTACTGACTGAATGAAAGGAGCTGACATCTCACTCTCTTTGAATCTTCTTTATCATGCTAGGATTAGCAGGAAAAAGCAAAAAATTTCAGAATTGCACCTTGCAATGTGGAGATATTACTGTTTGTGCATTTACAATATTCATTGATTTTTGCCATTGAAAAACGTCCAGAAATGTTTGAAGCTACTGACTGAATGAAAGGAGCTGGCATCTCACTCTCTTTGAATCTTCTTTATCATGCTAGGATTAGCAGGAAAAAGCAAAAAATTTCAGAATTGCACCTTGCAATGTGGAGATATTACTGTTTGTGCATTTACAATATTCATTGATTTTTGCCATTGAAAAACATCATGTTATTCATATACCAGAAATGTTTGAAGCTACTGACTGAATGAAAGGAGCTGGCATCTCACTCTCTTTGAAGCTTCTTTATCATGCTAGGATTAGCAGGAAAAAGCAAAAAATTTCAGAATTGCACCTTGCAATGTGGAGATATTACTGTTTGTGCATTTACAATATTCATTGATTTTTGCCATTGAAAAACGTCCAGAAATGTTTGAAGCTACTGACTGAATGAAAGGAGCTGGCATCTCACTCTCTTTGAATCTTCTTTATCATGCTAGGATTAGCAGGAAAAAGCAAAAAATTTCAGAATTGCACCTTGCAATGTGGAGATATTACTGTTTGTGCATTTACAATATTCATTGATTTTTGCCATTGAAAAACGTCCAGAAATGTTTGAAGCTACTGACTGAATGAAAGGAGCTGGCATCTCACTCTCTTTGAATCTTCTTTATCATGCTAGGATTAGCAGGAAAAAGCAAAAAAATTCAGAATTGCACCTTGCAATGTGGAGATATTACTGTTTGTGCATTTACAATATTCATTGATTTTTGCCATTGAAAAACATCATTTTATTCATATACCAGAAATGTTTGAAGCTACTGACTGAATGAAAGGAGCTGGCATCTCACTCTCTTTGAATCTTCTTTATCATGCTAGGATTAACAGGAAAAAGCAAAAAATTTCAGAATTGCACCTTGCAATGTGGAGATATTACTGTTTGTGCATTTACAATATTCATTGATTTTTGCCATTGAAAAACATGTTTTTCATATACCAGAAATGTTTGAAGCTACTGACTGAATGAAAGGAGCTGGCATCTCACTCTCTTTGAATCTTCTTTATCATGCTAGGATTAGCAGGAAAAAGCAAAAAATTTCAGAATTGCACCTTGCAATGTGGAGATATTACTGTTTGTGCATTTACAATATTCATTGATTTTTGCCATTGAAAAACATGTTTTTCATATACCAGAAATGTTTGAAGCTACTGACTGAATGAAAGGAGCTGGCATCTCACTCTCTTTGAATCTTCTTTATCATGCTAGGATTAGCAGGAAAAAGCAAAAAATTTCAGAATTGCACCTTGCAATGTGTAGATATTACTGTTTGTGCATTTACAATATTCATTGATTTTTGCCATTGAAAAACGTTTTTCATATACCAGAAATGTTTGAAGCTACTGACTGAATGAAAGGAGCTGGCATCTCACTCTCTTTGAATCTTCTTTATCATGCTAGGATTAGCAGGAAAAAGCAAAAAATTTCAGAATTGCACCTTGCAATGTGGAGATATTACTGTTTGTGCATTTACAATATTCATTGATTTTTGCCATTGAAAAACATGTTTTTCATATACCAGAAATGTTTGAAGCTACTGACTGAATGAAAGGAGCTGGCATCTCACTCTCTTTGAATCTTCTTTATCATGCTAGGATTAGCAGGAAAAAGCAAAAAATTTCAGAATTGCACCTTGCAATGTGGAGATATTACTGTTTGTGCATTTACAATATTCATTGATTTTTGCCTTTGAAAAACGTCCAGAAATGTTTGAAGCTACTGACTGAATGAAAGGAGCTGGCATCTCACTCTCTTTGAATCTTCTTTATCATGCTAGGATTAACAGGAAAAAGCAAAAAATTTCAGAATTGCACCTTGCAATGTGGAGATATTACTGTTTGTGCATTTACAATATTCATTGATTTTTGCCATTGAAAAACGTCCAGAAATGTTTGAAGCTACTGACTGAATGAAAGGAGCTGGCATCTCACTCTCTTTGAATCTTCTTTATCATGCTAGGATTAGCAGGAAAAAGCAAAAAAATTCAGAATTGCACCTTGCAATGTGGAGATATTACTGTTTGTGCATTTACAATATTCATTGATTTTTGCCATTGAAAAACATGTTTTTCATATACCAGAAATGTTTGAAGCTACTGACTGAATGAAAGGAGCTGGCATCTCACTCTCTTTGAATCTTCTTTATCATGCTAGGATTAGCAGGAAAAAGCAAAAAATTTCAGAATTGCACCTTGCAATGTGGAGATATTACTGTTTGTGCATTTACAATATTCATTGATTTTTGCCATTGAAAAACATCATGTTATTCATATACCAGAAATGTTTGAAGCTACTGACTGAATGAAAGGAGCTGGCATCTCACTCTCTTTGAATCTTCTTTATCATGCTAGGATTAACAGGAAAAAGCAAAAAATTTCAGAATTGCACCTTGCAATGTGGAGATATTACTGTTTGTGCATTTACAATATTCATTGATTTTTGCCATTGAAAAACATGTTTTTCATATACCAGAAATGTTTGAAGCTACTGACTGAATGAAAGGAGCTGGCATCTCACTCTCTTTGAATCTTCTTTATCATGCTAGGATTAGCAGGAAAAAGCAAAAAATTTCAGAATTGCACCTTGCAATGTGGAGATATTACTGTTTGTGCATTTACAATATTCATTGATTTTTGCCATTGAAAAACGTTTTTCATATACCAGAAATGTTTGAAGCTACTGACTGAATGAAAGGAGCTGGCATCTCACTCTCTTTGAATCTTCTTTATCATGCTAGGATTAGCAGGAAAAAGCAAAAAATTTCAGAATTGCACCTTGCAATGTGGAGATATTACTGTTTGTGCATTTACAATATTCATTGATTTTTGCCATTGAAAAACGTCCAGAAATGTTTGAAGCTACTGACTGAATGAAAGGAGCTGGCATCTCACTCTCTTTGAATCTTCTTTATAATGCTAGGATTAACAGGAAAAAGCAAAAAATTTCAGAATTGCACCTTGCAATGTGGAGATATTACTGTTTGTGCATTTACAATATTCATTGATTTTTGCCATTGAAAAACGTCCAGAAATGTTTGAAGCTACTGACTGAATGAAAGGAGCTGGCATCTCACTCTCTTTGAATCTTCTTTATCATGCTAGGATTAGCAGGAAAAAGCAAAAAATTTCAGAATTGCACCTTGCAATGTGGAGATATTACTGTTTGTGCATTTACAATATTCATTGATTTTTGCCATTGAAAAACCATGTTATTCATATACCAGAAATGTTTGAAGCTACTGACTGAATGAAAGGAGCTGGCACCTCACTCTGAATCTTCTTTATCATGCTAGGATTAACAGGAAAAAGCAAAAAATTTCAGAATTGCACCTTGCAATGTGGAGATATTACTGTTTGTGCATTTACAATATTCATTGATTTTTGCCATTGAAAAACGTCCAGAAATGTTTGAAGCTACTGACTGAATGAAAGGAGCTGGCATCTCACTCTCTTTGAATCTTCTTTATCATGCTAGGATTAGCAGGAAAAAGCAAAAAATTTCAGAATTGCACCTTGCAATGTGGAGATATTACTGTTTGTGCATTTACAATATTCATTGATTTTTGCCATTGAAAAACGTCCAGAAATGTTTGAAGCTACTGACTGAATGAAAGGAGCTGGCATCTCACTCTCTTTGAATCTTCTTTATCATGCTAGGATTAGCAGGAAAAAGCAAAAAATTTCAGAATTGCACCTTGCAATGTGGAGATATTACTGTTTGTGCATTTACAATATTCATTGATTTTTGCCATTGAAAAACATCATGTTATTCATATACCAGAAATGTTTGAAGCTACTGACTGAATGAAAGGAGCTGGCATCTCACTCTCTTTGAAGCTTCTTTATCATGCTAGGATTAGCAGGAAAAAGCAAAAAATTTCAGAATTGCACCTTGCAATGTGGAGATATTACTGTTTGTGCATTTACAATATTCATTGATTTTTGCCATTGAAAAACGTCCAGAAATGTTTGAAGCTACTGACTGAATGAAAGGAGCTGGCATCTCACTCTCTTTGAATCTTCTTTATCATGCTAGGATTAGCAGGAAAAAGCAAAAAATTTCAGAATTGCACCTTGCAATGTGGAGATATTACTGTTTGTGCATTTACAATATTCATTGATTTTTGCCATTGAAAAACGCCAGAAATGTTTGAAGCTACTGACTGAATGAAAGGAGCTGGCATCTCACTCTCTTTGAATCTTCTTTATCATGCTAGGATTAGCAGGAAAAAGCAAAAAAATTCAGAATTGCACCTTGCAATGTGGAGATATTACTGTTTGTGCATTTACAATATTCATTGATTTTTGCCATTGAAAAACATCATTTTATTCATATACCAGAAATGTTTGAAGCTACTGACTGAATGAAAGGAGCTGGCATCTCACTCTCTTTGAATCTTCTTTATCATGCTAGGATTAACAGGAAAAAGCAAAAAATTTCAGAATTGCACCTTGCAATGTGGAGATATTACTGTTTGTGCATTTACAATATTCATTGATTTTTGCCATTGAAAAACATGTTTTTCATATACCAGAAATGTTTGAAGCTACTGACTGAATGAAAGGAGCTGGCATCTCACTCTCTTTGAATCTTCTTTATCATGCTAGGATTAGCAGGAAAAAGCAAAAAATTTCAGAATTGCACCTTGCAATGTGGAGATATTACTGTTTGTGCATTTACAATATTCATTGATTTTTGCCATTGAAAAACATGTTTTTCATATACCAGAAATGTTTGAAGCTACTGACTGAATGAAAGGAGCTGGCATCTCACTCTCTTTGAATCTTCTTTATCATGCTAGGATTAGCAGGAAAAAGCAAAAAATTTCAGAATTGCATCTTGCAATGTGTAGATATTACTGTTTGTGCATTTACAATATTCATTGATTTTTGCCATTGAAAAACGTTTTTCATATACCAGAAATGTTTGAAGCTACTGACTGAATGAAAGGAGCTGGCATCTCACTCTCTTTGAATCTTCTTTATCATGCTAGGATTAGCAGGAAAAAGCAAAAAATTTCAGAATTGCACCTTGCAATGTGGAGATATTACTGTTTGTGCATTTACAATATTCATTGATTTTTGCCATTGAAAAACATGTTTTTCATATACCAGAAATGTTTGAAGCTACTGACTGAATGAAAGGAGCTGGCATCTCACTCTCTTTGAATCTTCTTTATCATGCTAGGATTAGCAGGAAAAAGCAAAAAATTTCAGAATTGCACCTTGCAATGTGGAGATATTACTGTTTGTGCATTTACAATATTCATTGATTTTTGCCATTGAAAAACGTCCAGAAATGTTTGAAGCTACTGACTGAATGAAAGGAGCTGGCATCTCACTCTCTTTGAATCTTCTTTATCATGCTAGGATTAACAGGAAAAAGCAAAAAATTTCAGAATTGCACCTTGCAATGTGGAGATATTACTGTTTGTGCATTTACAATATTCATTGATTTTTGCCATTGAAAAACGTCCAGAAATGTTTGAAGCTACTGACTGAATGAAAGGAGCTGGCATCTCACTCTCTTTGAATCTTCTTTATCATGCTAGGATTAGCAGGAAAAAGCAAAAAAATTCAGAATTGCACCTTGCAATGTGGAGATATTACTGTTTGTGCATTTACAATATTCATTGATTTTTGCCATTGAAAAACATGTTTTTCATATACCAGAAATGTTTGAAGCTACTGACTGAATGAAAGGAGCTGGCATCTCACTCTCTTTGAATCTTCTTTATCATGCTAGGATTAGCAGGAAAAAGCAAAAAATTTCAGAATTGCACCTTGCAATGTGGAGATATTACTGTTTGTGCATTTACAATATTCATTGATTTTTGCCATTGAAAAACATCATGTTATTCATATACCAGAAATGTTTGAAGCTACTGACTGAATGAAAGGAGCTGGCATCTCACTCTCTTTGAATCTTCTTTATCATGCTAGGATTAACAGGAAAAAGCAAAAAATTTCAGAATTGCACCTTGCAATGTGGAGATATTACTGTTTGTGCATTTACAATATTCATTGATTTTTGCCATTGAAAAACATGTTTTTCATATACCAGAAATGTTTGAAGCTACTGACTGAATGAAAGGAGCTAGCATCTCACTCTCTTTGAATCTTCTTTATCATGCTAGGATTAGCAGGAAAAAGCAAAAAATTTCAGAATTGCACCTTGCAATGTGGAGATATTACTGTTTGTGCATTTACAATATTCATTGATTTTTGCCATTGAAAAACGTTTTTCATATACCAGAAATGTTTGAAGCTACTGACTGAATGAAAGGAGCTGGCATCTCACTCTCTTTGAATCTTCTTTATCATGCTAGGATTAGCAGGAAAAAGCAAAAAATTTCAGAATTGCACCTTGCAATGTGGAGATATTACTGTTTGTGCATTTACAATATTCATTGATTTTTGCCATTGAAAAACATGTTTTTCATATACCAGAAATGTTTGAAGCTACTGACTGAATGAAAGGAGCTGGCATCTCACTCTCTTTGAATCTTCTTTATCATGCTAGGATTAGCAGGAAAAAGCAAAAAATTTCAGAATTGCACCTTGCAATGTGGAGATATTACTGTTTGTGCATTTACAATATTCATTGATTTTTGCCATTGAAAAACGTCCAGAAATGTTTGAAGCTACTGACTGAATGAAAGGAGCTGGCATCTCACTCTCTTTGAATCTTCTTTATCATGCTAGGATTAACAGGAAAAAGCAAAAAATTTCAGAATTGCACCTTGCAATGTGGAGATATTACTGTTTGTGCATTTACAATATTCATTGATTTTTGCCATTGAAAAACGTCCAGAAATGTTTGAAGCTACTGACTGAATGAAAGGAGCTGGCATCTCACTCTCTTTAAATCTTCTTTATCATGCTAGGATTAGCAGGAAAAAGCAAAAAATTTCAGAATTGCACCTTGCAATGTGGAGATATTACTGTTTGTGCATTTACAATATTCATTGATTTTTGCCATTGAAAAACATGTTTTTCATATACCAGAAATGTTTGAAGCTACTGACTGAATGAAAGGAGCTGGCATCTCACTCTCTTTGAATCTTCTTTATCATGCTAGGATTAGCAGGAAAAAGCAAAAAATTTCAGAATTGCACCTTGCAATGTGGAGATATTACTGTTTGTGCATTTACAATATTCATTGATTTTTGCCATTGAAAAACATCATGTTATTCATATACCAGAAATGTTTGAAGCTACTGACTGAATGAAAGGAGCTGGCACCTCACTCTTTGAATCTTCATCATGCTAGGATTAACAGGAAAAAGCAAATAATTTCAGAATTGCACCTTGCAATGTGGAGATATTACTGTTTGTGCATTTACAATATTCATTGATTTTTGCCATTGAAAAACGTCCAGAAATGTTTGAAGCTACTGACTGAATGAAAGGAGCTGGCATCTCACTCTCTTTGAATCTTCTTTATCATGCTAGGATTAGCAGGAAAAAGCAAAAAATTTCAGAATTGCACCTTGCAATGTGGAGATATTACTGTTTGTGCATTTACAATATTCATTGATTTTTGCCATTGAAAAACGTCCAGAAATGTTTGAAGCTACTGACTGAATGAAAGGAGCTGGCATCTCACTCTCTTTGAATCTTCTTTATCATGCTAGGATTAGCAGGAAAAAGCAAAAAATTTCAGAATTGCACCTTGCAATGTGGAGATATTACTGTTTGTGCATTTACAATATTCATTGATTTTTGCCATTGAAAAACGTCCAGAAATGTTTGAAGCTACTGACTGAATGAAAGGAGCTGGCATCTCACTCGCTTTGAATCTTCTTTATCATGCTAGGTTTAGCAGGAAAAAGCAAAAAAATTCAGAATTGCACCTTGCAATGTGGAGATATTACTGTTTGTGCATTTACAATATTCATTGATTTTTGCCATTGAAAAACATCATTTTATTCATATACCAGAAATGTTTGAAGCTACTGACTGAATGAAAGGAGCTGGCATCTCACTCTCTTTGAATCTTCTTTATCATGCTAGGATTAACAGGAAAAAGCAAAAAATTTCAGAATTGCACCTTGCAATGTGGAGATATTACTGTTTGTGCATTTACAATATTCATTGATTTTTGCCATTGAAAAACATGTTTTTCATATACCAGAAATGTTTGAAGCTACTGACTGAATGAAAGGAGCTGGCATCTCACTCTCTTTGAATCTTCTTTATCATGCTAGGATTAGCAGGAAAAAGCAAAAAATTTCAGAATTGCACCTTGCAATGTGGAGATATTACTGTTTGTGCATTTACAATATTCATTGATTTTTGCCATTGAAAAACATCATGTTATTCATATACCAGAAATGTTTGAAGCTACTGACTGAATGAAAGGAGCTGGCATCTCACTCTCTTTGAATCTTCTTTATCATGCTAGGATTAACAGGAAAAAGCAAAAAATTTCAGAATTGCACCTTGCAATGTGGAGATATTACTGTTTGTGCATTTACAATATTCATTGATTTTTGCCATTGAAAAACATGTTTTTCATATACCAGAAATGTTTGAAGCTACTGACTGAATGAAAGGAGCTGGCATCTCACTCTCTTTGAATCTTCTTTATCATGCTAGGATTAGCAGGAAAAAGCAAAAAATTTCAGAATTGCACCTTGCAATGTGGAGATATTACTGTTTGTGCATTTACAATATTCATTGATTTTTGCCATTGAAAAACGTTTTTCATATACCAGAAATGTTTGAAGCTACTGACTGAATGAAAGGAGCTGGCATCTCACTCTCTTTGAATCTTCTTTATCATGCTAGGATTAGCAGGAAAAAGCAAAAAATTTCAGAATTGCACCTTGCAATGTGGAGATATTACTGTTTGTGCATTTACAATATTCATTGATTTTTGCCATTGAAAAACGTCCAGAAATGTTTGAAGCTACTGACTGAATGAAAGGAGCTGGCATCTCACTCTCTTTGAATCTTCTTTATCATGCTAGGATTAGCAGGAAAAAGCAAAAAATTTCAGAATTGCACCTTGCAATGTGGAGATATTACTGTTTGTGCATTTACAATATTCATTGATTTTTGCCATTGAAAAACATCATGTTATTCATATACCAGAAATGTTTGAAGCTACTGACTGAATGAAAGGAGCTGGCACCTCACTCTCTTTGAATCTTCTTTATCATGCTAGGATTAACAGGAAAAAGCAAAAAATTTCAGAATTGCACCTTGCAATGTGGAGATATTACTGTTTGTGCATTTACAATATTCATTGATTTTTGCCATTGAAAAACGTCCAGAAATGTTTGAAGCTACTGACTGAATGAAAGGAGCTGGCATCTCACTCTCTTTGAATCTTCTTTATCATGCTAGGATTAGCAGGAAAAAGCAAAAAATTTCAGAATTGCACCTTGCAATGTGGAGATATTACTGTTTGTGCATTTACAATATTCATTGATTTTTGCCATTGAAAAACATCATGTTATTCATATACCAGAAATGTTTGAAGCTACTGACTGAATGAAAGGAGCTGGCACCTCACTCTCTTTGAATCTTCTTTATCATGCTAGGATTAACAGGAAAAAGCAAAAAATTTCAGAATTGCACCTTGCAATGTGGAGATATTACTGTTTGTGCATTTACAATATTCATTGATTTTTGCCATTGAAAAACGTCCAGAAATGTTTGAAGCTACTGACTGAATGAAAGGAGCTGGCATCTCACTCTCTTTGAATCTTCTTTATCATACTAGGATTAGCAGGAAAAAGCAAAAAATTTCAGAATTGCACCTTGCAATGTGTAGATATTACTGTTTGTGCATTTACAATATTCATTGATTTTTGCCATTGAAAAACGTTTTTCATATACCAGAAATGTTTGAAGCTACTGACTGAATGAAAGGAGCTGGCATCTCACTCTCTTTGAATCTTCTTTATCATGCTAGGATTAACAGGAAAAAGCAAAAAATTTCAGAATTGCACCTTGCAATGTGGAGATATTACTGTTTGTGCATTTACAATATTCATTGATTTTTGCCATTGAAAAACATGTTTTTCATATACCAGAAATGTTTGAAGCTACTGACTGAATGAAAGGAGCTGGCATCTCACTCTCTTTGAATCTTCTTTATCATGCTAGGATTAGCAGGAAAAAGCAAAAAATTTCAGAATTGCACCTTGCAATGTGGAGATATTACTGTTTGTGCATTTACAATATTCATTGATTTTTGCCATTGAAAAACGTTTTTCATATACCAGAAATGTTTGAAGCTACTGACTGAATGAAAGGAGCTGGCATCTCACTCTCTTTGAATCTTCTTTATCATGCTAGGATTAGCAGGAAAAAGCAAAAAATTTCAGAATTGCACCTTGCAATGTGGAGATATTACTGTTTGTGCATTTACAATATTCATTGATTTTTGCCATTGAAAAACATGTTTTTCATATACCAGAAATGTTTGAAGCTACTGACTGAATGAAAGGAGCTGGCATCTCACTCTCTTTGAATCTTCTTTATCATGCTAGGATTAGCAGGAAAAAGCAAAAAATTTCAGAATTGCACCTTGCAATGTGGAGATATTACTGTTTGTGCATTTACAATATTCATTGATTTTTGCCATTGAAAAACGTCCAGAAATGTTTGAAGCTACTGACTGAATGAAAGGAGCTGACATCTCACTCTCTTTGAATCTTCTTTATCATGCTAGGATTAGCAGGAAAAAGCAAAAAATTTCAGAATTGCACCTTGCAATGTGGAGATATTACTGTTTGTGCATTTACAATATTCATTGATTTTTGCCATTGAAAAACGTCCAGAAATGTTTGAAGCTACTGACTGAATGAAAGGAGCTGGCATCTCACTCTCTTTGAATCTTCTTTATCATGCTAGGATTAGCAGGAAAAAGCAAAAAATTTCAGAATTGCACCTTGCAATGTGGAGATATTACTGTTTGTGCATTTACAATATTCATTGATTTTTGCCATTGAAAAACATCATGTTATTCATATACCAGAAATGTTTGAAGCTACTGACTGAATGAAAGGAGCTGGCATCTCACTCTCTTTGAAGCTTCTTTATCATGCTAGGATTAGCAGGAAAAAGCAAAAAATTTCAGAATTGCACCTTGCAATGTGGAGATATTACTGTTTGTGCATTTACAATATTCATTGATTTTTGCCATTGAAAAACGTCCAGAAATGTTTGAAGCTACTGACTGAATGAAAGGAGCTGGCATCTCACTCTCTTTGAATCTTCTTTATCATGCTAGGATTAGCAGGAAAAAGCAAAAAATTTCAGAATTGCACCTTGCAATGTGGAGATATTACTGTTTGTGCATTTACAATATTCATTGATTTTTGCCATTGAAAAACGTCCAGAAATGTTTGAAGCTACTGACTGAATGAAAGGAGCTGGCATCTCACTCTCTTTGAATCTTCTTTATCATGCTAGGATTAGCAGGAAAAAGCAAAAAAATTCAGAATTGCACCTTGCAATGTGGAGATATTACTGTTTGTGCATTTACAATATTCATTGATTTTTGCCATTGAAAAACATCATTTTATTCATATACCAGAAATGTTTGAAGCTACTGACTGAATGAAAGGAGCTGGCATCTCACTCTCTTTGAATCTTCTTTATCATGCTAGGATTAACAGGAAAAAGCAAAAAATTTCAGAATTGCACCTTGCAATGTGGAGATATTACTGTTTGTGCATTTACAATATTCATTGATTTTTGCCATTGAAAAACATGTTTTTCATATACCAGAAATGTTTGAAGCTACTGACTGAATGAAAGGAGCTGGCATCTCACTCTCTTTGAATCTTCTTTATCATGCTAGGATTAGCAGGAAAAAGCAAAAAATTTCAGAATTGCACCTTGCAATGTGGAGATATTACTGTTTGTGCATTTACAATATTCATTGATTTTTGCCATTGAAAAACATGTTTTTCATATACCAGAAATGTTTGAAGCTACTGACTGAATGAAAGGAGCTGGCATCTCACTCTCTTTGAATCTTCTTTATCATGCTAGGATTAGCAGGAAAAAGCAAAAAATTTCAGAATTGCACCTTGCAATGTGTAGATATTACTGTTTGTGCATTTACAATATTCATTGATTTTTGCCATTGAAAAACGTTTTTCATATACCAGAAATGTTTGAAGCTACTGACTGAATGAAAGGAGCTGGCATCTCACTCTCTTTGAATCTTCTTTATCATGCTAGGATTAGCAGGAAAAAGCAAAAAATTTCAGAATTGCACCTTGCAATGTGGAGATATTACTGTTTGTGCATTTACAATATTCATTGATTTTTGCCATTGAAAAACATGTTTTTCATATACCAGAAATGTTTGAAGCTACTGACTGAATGAAAGGAGCTGGCATCTCACTCTCTTTGAATCTTCTTTATCATGCTAGGATTAGCAGGAAAAAGCAAAAAATTTCAGAATTGCACCTTGCAATGTGGAGATATTACTGTTTGTGCATTTACAATATTCATTGATTTTTGCCTTTGAAAAACGTCCAGAAATGTTTGAAGCTACTGACTGAATGAAAGGAGCTGGCATCTCACTCTCTTTGAATCTTCTTTATCATGCTAGGATTAACAGGAAAAAGCAAAAAATTTCAGAATTGCACCTTGCAATGTGGAGATATTACTGTTTGTGCATTTACAATATTCATTGATTTTTGCCATTGAAAAACGTCCAGAAATGTTTGAAGCTACTGACTGAATGAAAGGAGCTGGCATCTCACTCTCTTTGAATCTTCTTTATCATGCTAGGATTAGCAGGAAAAAGCAAAAAAATTCAGAATTGCACCTTGCAATGTGGAGATATTACTGTTTGTGCATTTACAATATTCATTGATTTTTGCCATTGAAAAACATGTTTTTCATATACCAGAAATGTTTGAAGCTACTGACTGAATGAAAGGAGCTGGCATCTCACTCTCTTTGAATCTTCTTTATCATGCTAGGATTAGCAGGAAAAAGCAAAAAATTTCAGAATTGCACCTTGCAATGTGGAGATATTACTGTTTGTGCATTTACAATATTCATTGATTTTTGCCATTGAAAAACATCATGTTATTCATATACCAGAAATGTTTGAAGCTACTGACTGAATGAAAGGAGCTGGCATCTCACTCTCTTTGAATCTTCTTTATCATGCTAGGATTAACAGGAAAAAGCAAAAAATTTCAGAATTGCACCTTGCAATGTGGAGATATTACTGTTTGTGCATTTACAATATTCATTGATTTTTGCCATTGAAAAACATGTTTTTCATATACCAGAAATGTTTGAAGCTACTGACTGAATGAAAGGAGCTGGCATCTCACTCTCTTTGAATCTTCTTTATCATGCTAGGATTAGCAGGAAAAAGCAAAAAATTTCAGAATTGCACCTTGCAATGTGGAGATATTACTGTTTGTGCATTTACAATATTCATTGATTTTTGCCATTGAAAAACGTTTTTCATATACCAGAAATGTTTGAAGCTACTGACTGAATGAAAGGAGCTGGCATCTCACTCTCTTTGAATCTTCTTTATCATGCTAGGATTAGCAGGAAAAAGCAAAAAATTTCAGAATTGCACCTTGCAATGTGGAGATATTACTGTTTGTGCATTTACAATATTCATTGATTTTTGCCATTGAAAAACGTCCAGAAATGTTTGAAGCTACTGACTGAATGAAAGGAGCTGGCATCTCACTCTCTTTGAATCTTCTTTATAATGCTAGGATTAACAGGAAAAAGCAAAAAATTTCAGAATTGCACCTTGCAATGTGGAGATATTACTGTTTGTGCATTTACAATATTCATTGATTTTTGCCATTGAAAAACGTCCAGAAATGTTTGAAGCTACTGACTGAATGAAAGGAGCTGGCATCTCACTCTCTTTGAATCTTCTTTATCATGCTAGGATTAGCAGGAAAAAGCAAAAAATTTCAGAATTGCACCTTGCAATGTGGAGATATTACTGTTTGTGCATTTACAATATTCATTGATTTTTGCCATTGAAAAACCATGTTATTCATATACCAGAAATGTTTGAAGCTACTGACTGAATGAAAGGAGCTGGCACCTCACTCTGAATCTTCTTTATCATGCTAGGATTAACAGGAAAAAGCAAAAAATTTCAGAATTGCACCTTGCAATGTGGAGATATTACTGTTTGTGCATTTACAATATTCATTGATTTTTGCCATTGAAAAACGTCCAGAAATGTTTGAAGCTACTGACTGAATGAAAGGAGCTGGCATCTCACTCTCTTTGAATCTTCTTTATCATGCTAGGATTAGCAGGAAAAAGCAAAAAATTTCAGAATTGCACCTTGCAATGTGGAGATATTACTGTTTGTGCATTTACAATATTCATTGATTTTTGCCATTGAAAAACGTCCAGAAATGTTTGAAGCTACTGACTGAATGAAAGGAGCTGGCATCTCACTCTCTTTGAATCTTCTTTATCATGCTAGGATTAGCAGGAAAAAGCAAAAAATTTCAGAATTGCACCTTGCAATGTGGAGATATTACTGTTTGTGCATTTACAATATTCATTGATTTTTGCCATTGAAAAACATCATGTTATTCATATACCAGAAATGTTTGAAGCTACTGACTGAATGAAAGGAGCTGGCATCTCACTCTCTTTGAAGCTTCTTTATCATGCTAGGATTAGCAGGAAAAAGCAAAAAATTTCAGAATTGCACCTTGCAATGTGGAGATATTACTGTTTGTGCATTTACAATATTCATTGATTTTTGCCATTGAAAAACGTCCAGAAATGTTTGAAGCTACTGACTGAATGAAAGGAGCTGGCATCTCACTCTCTTTGAATCTTCTTTATCATGCTAGGATTAGCAGGAAAAAGCAAAAAATTTCAGAATTGCACCTTGCAATGTGGAGATATTACTGTTTGTGCATTTACAATATTCATTGATTTTTGCCATTGAAAAACGTCCAGAAATGTTTGAAGCTACTGACTGAATGAAAGGAGCTGGCATCTCACTCTCTTTGAATCTTCTTTATCATGCTAGGATTAGCAGGAAAAAGCAAAAAAATTCAGAATTGCACCTTGCAATGTGGAGATATTACTGTTTGTGCATTTACAATATTCATTGATTTTTGCCATTGAAAAACATCATTTTATTCATATACCAGAAATGTTTGAAGCTACTGACTGAATGAAAGGAGCTGGCATCTCACTCTCTTTGAATCTTCTTTATCATGCTAGGATTAACAGGAAAAAGCAAAAAATTTCAGAATTGCACCTTGCAATGTGGAGATATTACTGTTTGTGCATTTACAATATTCATTGATTTTTGCCATTGAAAAACATGTTTTTCATATACCAGAAATGTTTGAAGCTACTGACTGAATGAAAGGAGCTGGCATCTCACTCTCTTTGAATCTTCTTTATCATGCTAGGATTAGCAGGAAAAAGCAAAAAATTTCAGAATTGCACCTTGCAATGTGGAGATATTACTGTTTGTGCATTTACAATATTCATTGATTTTTGCCATTGAAAAACATGTTTTTCATATACCAGAAATGTTTGAAGCTACTGACTGAATGAAAGGAGCTGGCATCTCACTCTCTTTGAATCTTCTTTATCATGCTAGGATTAGCAGGAAAAAGCAAAAAATTTCAGAATTGCACCTTGCAATGTGTAGATATTACTGTTTGTGCATTTACAATATTCATTGATTTTTGCCATTGAAAAACGTTTTTCATATACCAGAAATGTTTGAAGCTACTGACTGAATGAAAGGAGCTGCCATCTCACTCTCTTTGAATCTTCTTTATCATGCTAGGATTAGCAGGAAAAAGCAAAAAATTTCAGAATTGCACCTTGCAATGTGGAGATATTACTGTTTGTGCATTTACAATATTCATTGATTTTTGCCATTGAAAAACATGTTTTTCATATACCAGAAATGTTTGAAGCTACTGACTGAATGAAAGGAGCTGGCATCTCACTCTCTTTGAATCTTCTTTATCATGCTAGGATTAGCAGGAAAAAGCAAAAAATTTCAGAATTGCACCTTGCAATGTGGAGATATTACTGTTTGTGCATTTACAATATTCATTGATTTTTGCCATTGAAAAACGTCCAGAAATGTTTGAAGCTACTGACTGAATGAAAGGAGCTGGCATCTCACTCTCTTTGAATCTTCTTTATCATGCTAGGATTAACAGGAAAAAGCAAAAAATTTCAGAATTGCACCTTGCAATGTGGAGATATTACTGTTTGTGCATTTACAATATTCATTGATTTTTGCCATTGAAAAACGTCCAGAAATGTTTGAAGCTACTGACTGAATGAAAGGAGCTGGCATCTCACTCTCTTTGAATCTTCTTTATCATGCTAGGATTAGCAGGAAAAAGCAAAAAAATTCAGAATTGCACCTTGCAATGTGGAGATATTACTGTTTGTGCATTTACAATATTCATTGATTTTTGCCATTGAAAAACATCATGTTATTCATATACCAGAAATGTTTGAAGCTACTGACTGAATGAAAGGAGCTGGCATCTCACTCTCTTTGAATCTTCTTTATCATGCTAGGATTAACAGGAAAAAGCAAAAAATTTCAGAATTGCACCTTGCAATGTGGAGATATTACTGTTTGTGCATTTACAATATTCATTGATTTTTGCCATTGAAAAACATGTTTTTCATATACCAGAAATGTTTGAAGCTACTGACTGAATGAAAGGAGCTGGCATCTCACTCTCTTTGAATCTTCTTTATCATGCTAGGATTAGCAGGAAAAAGCAAAAAATTTCAGAATTGCACCTTGCAATGTGGAGATATTACTGTTTGTGCATTTACAATATTCATTGATTTTTGCCATTGAAAAACGTTTTTCATATACCAGAAATGTTTGAAGCTACTGACTGAATGAAAGGAGCTGGCATCTCACTCTCTTTGAATCTTCTTTATCATGCTAGGATTAGCAGGAAAAAGCAAAAAATTTCAGAATTGCACCTTGCAATGTGGAGATATTACTGTTTGTGCATTTACAATATTCATTGATTTTTGCCATTGAAAAACATGTTTTTCATATACCAGAAATGTTTGAAGCTACTGACTGAATGAAAGGAGCTGGCATCTCACTCTCTTTGAATCTTCTTTATCATGCTAGGATTAGCAGGAAAAAGCAAAAAATTTCAGAATTGCACCTTGCAATGTGGAGATATTACTGTTTGTGCATTTACAATATTCATTGATTTTTGCCATTGAAAAACGTCCAGAAATGTTTGAAGCTACTGACTGAATGAAAGGAGCTGGCATCTCACTCTCTTTGAATCTTCTTTATCATGCTAGGATTAACAGGAAAAAGCAAAAAATTTCAGAATTGCACCTTGCAATGTGGAGATATTACTGTTTGTGCATTTACAATATTCATTGATTTTTGCCATTGAAAAACGTCCAGAAATGTTTGAAGCTACTGACTGAATGAAAGGAGCTGGCATCTCACTCTCTTTAAATCTTCTTTATCATGCTAGGATTAGCAGGAAAAAGCAAAAAATTTCAGAATTGCACCTTGCAATGTGGAGATATTACTGTTTGTGCATTTACAATATTCATTGATTTTTGCCATTGAAAAACATGTTTTTCATATACCAGAAATGTTTGAAGCTACTGACTGAATGAAAGGAGCTGGCATCTCACTCTCTTTGAATCTTCTTTATCATGCTAGGATTAGCAGGAAAAAGCAAAAAATTTCAGAATTGCACCTTGCAATGTGGAGATATTACTGTTTGTGCATTTACAATATTCATTGATTTTTGCCATTGAAAAACATCATGTTATTCATATACCAGAAATGTTTGAAGCTACTGACTGAATGAAAGGAGCTGGCACCTCACTCTTTGAATCTTCATCATGCTAGGATTAACAGGAAAAAGCAAATAATTTCAGAATTGCACCTTGCAATGTGGAGATATTACTGTTTGTGCATTTACAATATTCATTGATTTTTGCCATTGAAAAACGTCCAGAAATGTTTGAAGCTACTGACTGAATGAAAGGAGCTGGCATCTCACTCTCTTTGAATCTTCTTTATCATGCTAGGATTAGCAGGAAAAAGCAAAAAATTTCAGAATTGCACCTTGCAATGTGGAGATATTACTGTTTGTGCATTTACAATATTCATTGATTTTTGCCATTGAAAAACGTCCAGAAATGTTTGAAGCTACTGACTGAATGAAAGGAGCTGGCATCTCACTCTCTTTGAATCTTCTTTATCATGCTAGGATTAGCAGGAAAAAGCAAAAAATTTCAGAATTGCACCTTGCAATGTGGAGATATTACTGTTTGTGCATTTACAATATTCATTGATTTTTGCCATTGAAAAACGTCCAGAAATGTTTGAAGCTACTGACTGAATGAAAGGAGCTGGCATCTCACTCGCTTTGAATCTTCTTTATCATGCTAGGTTTAGCAGGAAAAAGCAAAAAAATTCAGAATTGCACCTTGCAATGTGGAGATATTACTGTTTGTGCATTTACAATATTCATTGATTTTTGCCATTGAAAAACATCATTTTATTCATATACCAGAAATGTTTGAAGCTACTGACTGAATGAAAGGAGCTGGCATCTCACTCTCTTTGAATCTTCTTTATCATGCTAGGATTAACAGGAAAAAGCAAAAAATTTCAGAATTGCACCTTGCAATGTGGAGATATTACTGTTTGTGCATTTACAATATTCATTGATTTTTGCCATTGAAAAACATGTTTTTCATATACCAGAAATGTTTGAAGCTACTGACTGAATGAAAGGAGCTGGCATCTCACTCTCTTTGAATCTTCTTTATCATGCTAGGATTAGCAGGAAAAAGCAAAAAATTTCAGAATTGCACCTTGCAATGTGGAGATATTACTGTTTGTGCATTTACAATATTCATTGATTTTTGCCATTGAAAAACATCATGTTATTCATATACCAGAAATGTTTGAAGCTACTGACTGAATGAAAGGAGCTGGCATCTCACTCTCTTTGAATCTTCTTTATCATGCTAGGATTAACAGGAAAAAGCAAAAAATTTCAGAATTGCACCTTGCAATGTGGAGATATTACTGTTTGTGCATTTACAATATTCATTGATTTTTGCCATTGAAAAACATGTTTTTCATATACCAGAAATGTTTGAAGCTACTGACTGAATGAAAGGAGCTGGCATCTCACTCTCTTTGAATCTTCTTTATCATGCTAGGATTAGCAGGAAAAAGCAAAAAATTTCAGAATTGCACCTTGCAATGTGGAGATATTACTGTTTGTGCATTTACAATATTCATTGATTTTTGCCATTGAAAAACGTTTTTCATATACCAGAAATGTTTGAAGCTACTGACTGAATGAAAGGAGCTGGCATCTCACTCTCTTTGAATCTTCTTTATCATGCTAGGATTAGCAGGAAAAAGCAAAAAAATTCAGAATTGCACCTTGCAATGTGGAGATATTACTGTTTGTGCATTTACAATATTCATTGATTTTTGCCATTGAAAAACGTCCAGAAATGTTTGAAGCTACTGACTGAATGAAAGGAGCTGGCATCTCACTCTCTTTGAATCTTCTTTATCATGCTAGGATTAGCAGGAAAAAGCAAAAAAATTCAGAATTGCACCTTGCAATGTGGAGATATTACTGTTTGTGCATTTACAATATTCATTGATTTTTGCCATTGAAAAACATGTTTTTCATATACCAGAAATGTTTGAAGCTACTGACTGAATGAAAGGAGCTGGCATCTCACTCTCTTTGAATCTTCTTTATCATGCTAGGATTAGCAGGAAAAAGCAAAAAATTTCAGAATTGCACCTTGCAATGTGGAGATATTACTGTTTGTGCATTTACAATATTCATTGATTTTTGCCATTGAAAAACATCATGTTATTCATATACCAGAAATGTTTGAAGCTACTGACTGAATGAAAGGAGCTGGCATCTCACTCTCTTTGAATCTTCTTTATCATGCTAGGATTAACAGGAAAAAGCAAAAAATTTCAGAATTGCACCTTGCAATGTGGAGATATTACTGTTTGTGCATTTACAATATTCATTGATTTTTGCCATTGAAAAACATGTTTTTCA
The DNA here is from genome assembly GCF_046119375.1 of Phyllobates terribilis. Classification (NCBI taxonomy): domain Eukaryota; kingdom Metazoa; phylum Chordata; class Amphibia; order Anura; family Dendrobatidae; genus Phyllobates; species Phyllobates terribilis. Next base: position 32,166 of record NW_027367482.1, on the reverse strand, counting down.
TATACCAGAAATGTTTGAAGCTACTGACTGAATGAAAGGAGCTGGCATCTCACTCTCTTTGAATCTTCTTTATCATGCTAGGATTAGCAGGAAAAAGCAAAAAATTTCAGAATTGCACCTTGCAATGTGGAGATATTACTGTTTGTGCATTTACAATATTCATTGATTTTTGCCATTGAAAAACGTTTTTCATATACCAGAAATGTTTGAAGCTACTGACTGAATGAAAGGAGCTGGCATCTCACTCTCTTTGAATCTTCTTTATCATGCTAGGATTAGCAGGAAAAAGCAAAAAATTTCAGAATTGCACCTTGCAATGTGGAGATATTACTGTTTGTGCATTTACAATATTCATTGATTTTTGCCATTGAAAAACATGTTTTTCATATACCAGAAATGTTTGAAGCTACTGACTGAATGAAAGGAGCTGGCATCTCACTCTCTTTGAATCTTCTTTATCATGCTAGGATTAGCAGGAAAAAGCAAAAAATTTCAGAATTGCACCTTGCAATGTGGAGATATTACTGTTTGTGCATTTACAATATTCATTGATTTTTGCCATTGAAAAACGTCCAGAAATGTTTGAAGCTACTGACTGAATGAAAGGAGCTGGCATCTCACTCTCTTTGAATCTTCTTTATCATGCTAGGATTAACAGGAAAAAGCAAAAAATTTCAGAATTGCACCTTGCAATGTGGAGATATTACTGTTTGTGCATTTACAATATTCATTGATTTTTGCCATTGAAAAACGTCCAGAAATGTTTGAAGCTACTGACTGAATGAAAGGAGCTGGCATCTCACTCTCTTTAAATCTTCTTTATCATGCTAGGATTAGCAGGAAAAAGCAAAAAATTTCAGAATTGCACCTTGCAATGTGGAGATATTACTGTTTGTGCATTTACAATATTCATTGATTTTTGCCATTGAAAAACATGTTTTTCATATACCAGAAATGTTTGAAGCTACTGACTGAATGAAAGGAGCTGGCATCTCACTCTCTTTGAATCTTCTTTATCATGCTAGGATTAGCAGGAAAAAGCAAAAAATTTCAGAATTGCACCTTGCAATGTGGAGATATTACTGTTTGTGCATTTACAATATTCATTGATTTTTGCCATTGAAAAACATCATGTTATTCATATACCAGAAATGTTTGAAGCTACTGACTGAATGAAAGGAGCTGGCACCTCACTCTTTGAATCTTCATCATGCTAGGATTAACAGGAAAAAGCAAATAATTTCAGAATTGCACCTTGCAATGTGGAGATATTACTGTTTGTGCATTTACAATATTCATTGATTTTTGCCATTGAAAAACGTCCAGAAATGTTTGAAGCTACTGACTGAATGAAAGGAGCTGGCATCTCACTCTCTTTGAATCTTCTTTATCATGCTAGGATTAGCAGGAAAAAGCAAAAAATTTCAGAATTGCACCTTGCAATGTGGAGATATTACTGTTTGTGCATTTACAATATTCATTGATTTTTGCCATTGAAAAACGTCCAGAAATGTTTGAAGCTACTGACTGAATGAAAGGAGCTGGCATCTCACTCTCTTTGAATCTTCTTTATCATGCTAGGATTAGCAGGAAAAAGCAAAAAATTTCAGAATTGCACCTTGCAATGTGGAGATATTACTGTTTGTGCATTTACAATATTCATTGATTTTTGCCATTGAAAAACGTCCAGAAATGTTTGAAGCTACTGACTGAATGAAAGGAGCTGGCATCTCACTCGCTTTGAATCTTCTTTATCATGCTAGGTTTAGCAGGAAAAAGCAAAAAAATTCAGAATTGCACCTTGCAATGTGGAGATATTACTGTTTGTGCATTTACAATATTCATTGATTTTTGCCATTGAAAAACATCATTTTATTCATATACCAGAAATGTTTGAAGCTACTGACTGAATGAAAGGAGCTGGCATCTCACTCTCTTTGAATCTTCTTTATCATGCTAGGATTAACAGGAAAAAGCAAAAAATTTCAGAATTGCACCTTGCAATGTGGAGATATTACTGTTTGTGCATTTACAATATTCATTGATTTTTGCCATTGAAAAACATGTTTTTCATATACCAGAAATGTTTGAAGCTACTGACTGAATGAAAGGAGCTGGCATCTCACTCTCTTTGAATCTTCTTTATCATGCTAGGATTAGCAGGAAAAAGCAAAAAATTTCAGAATTGCACCTTGCAATGTGGAGATATTACTGTTTGTGCATTTACAATATTCATTGATTTTTGCCATTGAAAAACATCATGTTATTCATATACCAGAAATGTTTGAAGCTACTGACTGAATGAAAGGAGCTGGCATCTCACTCTCTTTGAATCTTCTTTATCATGCTAGGATTAACAGGAAAAAGCAAAAAATTTCAGAATTGCACCTTGCAATGTGGAGATATTACTGTTTGTGCATTTACAATATTCATTGATTTTTGCCATTGAAAAACATGTTTTTCATATACCAGAAATGTTTGAAGCTACTGACTGAATGAAAGGAGCTGGCATCTCACTCTCTTTGAATCTTCTTTATCATGCTAGGATTAGCAGGAAAAAGCAAAAAATTTCAGAATTGCACCTTGCAATGTGGAGATATTACTGTTTGTGCATTTACAATATTCATTGATTTTTGCCATTGAAAAACGTTTTTCATATACCAGAAATGTTTGAAGCTACTGACTGAATGAAAGGAGCTGGCATCTCACTCTCTTTGAATCTTCTTTATCATGCTAGGATTAGCAGGAAAAAGCAAAAAATTTCAGAATTGCACCTTGCAATGTGGAGATATTACTGTTTGTGCATTTACAATATTCATTGATTTTTGCCATTGAAAAACGTCCAGAAATGTTTGAAGCTACTGACTGAATGAAAGGAGCTGGCATCTCACTCTCTTTGAATCTTCTTTATCATGCTAGGATTAGCAGGAAAAAGCAAAAAATTTCAGAATTGCACCTTGCAATGTGGAGATATTACTGTTTGTGCATTTACAATATTCATTGATTTTTGCCATTGAAAAACATCATGTTATTCATATACCAGAAATGTTTGAAGCTACTGACTGAATGAAAGGAGCTGGCACCTCACTCTCTTTGAATCTTCTTTATCATGCTAGGATTAACAGGAAAAAGCAAAAAATTTCAGAATTGCACCTTGCAATGTGGAGATATTACTGTTTGTGCATTTACAATATTCATTGATTTTTGCCATTGAAAAACGTCCAGAAATGTTTGAAGCTACTGACTGAATGAAAGGAGCTGGCATCTCACTCTCTTTGAATCTTCTTTATCATGCTAGGATTAGCAGGAAAAAGCAAAAAATTTCAGAATTTCACCTTGCAATGTGGAGATATTACTGTTTGTGCATTTACAATATTCATTGATTTTTGCCATTGAAAAACATCATGTTATTCATATACCAGAAATGTTTGAAGCTACTGACTGAATGAAAGGAGCTGGCACCTCACTCTCTTTGAATCTTCTTTATCATGCTAGGATTAACAGGAAAAAGCAAAAAATTTCAGAATTGCACCTTGCAATGTGGAGATATTACTGTTTGTGCATTTACAATATTCATTGATTTTTGCCATTGAAAAACGTCCAGAAATGTTTGAAGCTACTGACTGAATGAAAGGAGCTGGCATCTCACTCTCTTTGAATCTTCTTTATCATACTAGGATTAGCAGGAAAAAGCAAAAAATTTCAGAATTGCACCTTGCAATGTGTAGATATTACTGTTTGTGCATTTACAATATTCATTGATTTTTGCCATTGAAAAACGTTTTTCATATACCAGAAATGTTTGAAGCTACTGACTGAATGAAAGGAGCTGGCATCTCACTCTCTTTGAATCTTCTTTATCATGCTAGGATTAGCAGGAAAAAGCAAAAAATTTCAGAATTGCACCTTGCAATGTGGAGATATTACTGTTTGTGCATTTACAATATTCATTGATTTTTGCCATTGAAAAACATGTTTTTCATATACCAGAAATGTTTGAAGCTACTGACTGAATGAAAGGAGCTGGCATCTCACTCTCTTTGAATCTTCTTTATCATGCTAGGATTAGCAGGAAAAAGCAAAAAATTTCAGAATTGCACCTTGCAATGTGGAGATATTACTGTTTGTGCATTTACAATATTCATTGATTTTTGCCATTGAAAAACGTCCAGAAATGTTTGAAGCTACTGACTGAATGAAAGGAGCTGGCATCTCACTCTCTGAATCTTCTTTATCATGCTAGGATTAACAGGAAAAAGCAAAAAATTTCAGAATTGCACCTTGCAATGTGGAGATATTACTGTTTGTGCATTTACAATATTCATTGATTTTTGCCATTGAAAAACGTCCAGAAATGTTTGAAGCTACTGACTGAATGAAAGGAGCTGGCATCTCACTCTCTTTGAATCTTCTTTATCATGCTAGGATTAGCAGGAAAAAGCAAAAAATTTCAGAATTGCACCTTGCAATGTGGAGATATTACTGTTTGTGCATTTACAATATTCATTGATTTTTGCCATTGAAAAACATGTTTTTCATATACCAGAAATGTTTGAAGCTACTGACTGAATGAAAGGAGCTGGCATCTCACTCTCTTTGAATCTTCTTTATCATGCTAGGATTAGCAGGAAAAAGCAAAAAATTTCAGAATTGCACCTTGCAATGTGGAGATATTACTGTTTGTGCATTTACAATATTCATTGATTTTTGCCATTGAAAAACATCATGTTATTCATATACCAGAAATGTTTGAAGCTACTGACTGAATGAAAGGAGCTGGCACCTCACTCTCTTTGAATCTTCTTTATCATGCTAGGATTAACAGGAAAAAGCAAAAAATTTCAGAATTGCACCTTGCAATGTGGAGATATTACTGTTTGTGCATTTACAATATTCATTGATTTTTGCCATTGAAAAACATGTTTTTCATATACCAGAAATGTTTGAAGCTACTGACTGAATGAAAGGAGCTGGCATCTCACTCTCTTTGAATCTTCTTTATCATGCTAGGATTAGCAGGAAAAAGCAAAAAATTTCAGAATTGCACCTTGCAATGTGGAGATATTACTGTTTGTGCATTTACAATATTCATTGATTTTTGCCATTGAAAAACGTTTTTCATATACCAGAAATGTTTGAAGCTACTGACTGAATGAAAGGAGCTGGCATCTCACTCTCTTTGAATCTTCTTTATCATGCTAGGATTAGCAGGAAAAAGCAAAAAATTTCAGAATTGCACCTTGCAATGTGGAGATATTACTGTTTGTGCATTTACAATATTCATTGATTTTTGCCATTGAAAAACGTCCAGAAATGTTTGAAGCTACTGACTGAATGAAAGGAGCTGGCATCTCACTCTCTTTGAATCTTCTTTATCATGCTAGGATTAGCAGGAAAAAGCAAAAAATTTCAGAATTGCACCTTGCAATGTGGAGATATTACTGTTTGTGCATTTACAATATTCATTGATTTTTGCCATTGAAAAACATCATGTTATTCATATACCAGAAATGTTTGAAGCTACTGACTGAATGAAAGGAGCTGGCACCTCACTCTCTTTGAATCTTCTTTATCATGCTAGGATTAACAGGAAAAAGCAAAAAATTTCAGAATTGCACCTTGCAATGTGGAGATATTACTGTTTGTGCATTTACAATATTCATTGATTTTTGCCATTGAAAAACGTCCAGAAATGTTTGAAGCTACTGACTGAATGAAAGGAGCTGGCATCTCACTCTCTTTGAATCTTCTTTATCATGCTAGGATTAGCAGGAAAAAGCAAAAAATTTCAGAATTGCACCTTGCAATGTGGAGATATTACTGTTTGTGCATTTACAATATTCATTGATTTTTGCCATTGAAAAACATCATGTTATTCATATACCAGAAATGTTTGAAGCTACTGACTGAATGAAAGGAGCTGGCACCTCACTCTCTTTGAATCTTCTTTATCATGGTAGGATTAACAGGAAAAAGCAAAAAATTTCAGAATTGCACCTTGCAATGTGGAGATATTACTGTTTGTGCATTTACAATATTCATTGATTTTTGCCATTGAAAAACGTCCAGAAATGTTTGAAGCTACTGACTGAATGAAAGGAGCTGGCATCTCACTCTCTTTGAATCTTCTTTATCATACTAGGATTAGCAGGAAAAAGCAAAAAATTTCAGAATTGCACCTTGCAATGTGTAGATATTACTGTTTGTGCATTTACAATATTCATTGATTTTTGCCATTGAAAAACGTTTTTCATATACCAGAAATGTTTGAAGCTACTGACTGAATGAAAGGAGCTGGCATCTCACTCTCTTTGAATCTTCTTTATCATGCTAGGATTAGCAGGAAAAAGCAAAAAATTTCAGAATTGCACCTTGCAATGTGGAGATATTACTGTTTGTGCATTTACAATATTCATTGATTTTTGCCATTGAAAAACATGTTTTTCATATACCAGAAATGTTTGAAGCTACTGACTGAATGAAAGGAGCTGGCATCTCACTCTCTTTGAATCTTCTTTATCATGCTAGGATTAGCAGGAAAAAGCAAAAAATTTCAGAATTGCACCTTGCAATGTGGAGATATTACTGTTTGTGCATTTACAATATTCATTGATTTTTGCCATTGAAAAACGTCCAGAAATGTTTGAAGCTACTGACTGAATGAAAGGAGCTGGCATCTCACTCTCTGAATCTTCTTTATCATGCTAGGATTAACAGGAAAAAGCAAAAAATTTCAGAATTGCACCTTGCAATGTGGAGATATTACTGTTTGTGCATTTACAATATTCATTGATTTTTGCCATTGAAAAACGTCCAGAAATGTTTGAAGCTACTGACTGAATGAAAGGAGCTGGCATCTCACTCTCTTTGAATCTTCTTTATCATGCTAGGATTAGCAGGAAAAAGCAAAAAATTTCAGAATTGCACCTTGCAATGTGGAGATATTACTGTTTGTGCATTTACAATATTCATTGATTTTTGCCATTGAAAAACATGTTTTTCATATACCAGAAATGTTTGAAGCTACTGACTGAATGAAAGGAGCTGGCATCTCACTCTCTTTGAATCTTCTTTATCATGCTAGGATTAGCAGGAAAAAGCAAAAAATTTCAGAATTGCACCTTGCAATGTGGAGATATTACTGTTTGTGCATTTACAATATTCATTGATTTTTGCCATTGAAAAACATCATGTTATTCATATACCAGAAATGTTTGAAGCTACTGACTGAATGAAAGGAGCTGGCACCTCACTCTCTTTGAATCTTCTTTATCATGCTAGGATTAACAGGAAAAAGCAAAAAATTTCAGAATTGCACCTTGCAATGTGGAGATATTACTGTTTGTGCATTTACAATATTCATTGATTTTTGCCATTGAAAAACGTCCAGAAATGTTTGAAGCTACTGACTGAATGAAAGGAGCTGGCATCTCACTCTCTTTGAATCTTCTTTATCATGCTAGGATTAACAGGAAAAAGCAAAAAATTTCAGAATTGCACCTTGCAATGTGGAGATATTACTGTTTGTGCATTTACAATATTCATTGATTTTTGCCATTGAAAAACGTCCAGAAATGTTTGAAGCTACTGACTGAATGAAAGGAGCTGGCATCTCACTCTCTTTAAATCTTCTTTATCATGCTAGGATTATCAGGAAAAAGCAAAAAATTTCAGAATTGCACCTTGCAATGTGGAGATATTACTGTTTGTGCATTTACAATATTCATTGATTTTTGCCATTGAAAAACATGTTTTTCATATACCAGAAATGTTTGAAGCTACTGACTGAATGAAAGGAGCTGGCATCTCACTCTCTTTGAATCTTCTTTATCATGCTAGGATTAGCAGGAAAAAGCAAAAAATTTCAGAATTGCACCTTGCAATGTGGAGATATTACTGTTTGTGCATTTACAATATTCATTGATTTTTGCCATTGAAAAACATCATGTTATTCATATACCAGAAATGTTTGAAGCTACTGACTGAATGAAAGGAGCTGGCACCTCACTCTCTTTGAATCTTCTTTATCATGCTAGGATTAACAGGAAAAAGCAAAAAATTTCAGAATTGCACCTTGCAATGTGGAGATATTACTGTTTGTGCATTTACAATATTCATTGATTTTTGCCATTGAAAAACATCATGTTATTCATATACCAGAAATGTTTGAAGCTACTGACTGAATGAAAGGAGCTGGCATCTCACTCTCTTTGAATCTTCTTTATCATGCTAGGATTAACAGGAAAAAGCAAAAAATTTCAGAATTGCACCTTGCAATGTGGAGATATTACTGTTTGTGCATTTACAATATTCATTGATTTTTGCCATTGAAAAACATGTTTTTCATATACCAGAAATGTTTGAAGCTACTGACTGAATGAAAGGAGCTGGCATCTCACTCTCTTTGAATCTTCTTTATCATGCTAGGATTAGCAGGAAAAAGCAAAAAATTTCAGAATTGCACCTTGCAATGTGGAGATATTACTGTTTGTGCATTTACAATATTCATTGATTTTTGCCATTGAAAAACGTTTTTCATATACCAGAAATGTTTGAAGCTACTGACTGAATGAAAGGAGCTGGCATCTCACTCTCTTTGAATCTTCTTTATCATGCTAGGATTAGCAGGAAAAAGCAAAAAATTTCAGAATTGCACCTTGCAATGTGTAGATATTACTGTTTGTGCATTTACAATATTCATTGATTTTTGCCATTGAAAAACGTTTTTCATATACCAGAAATGTTTGAAGCTACTGACTGAATGAAAGGAGCTGGCATCTCACTCTCTTTGAATCTTCTTTATCATGCTAGGATTAGCAGGAAAAAGCAAAAAATTTCAGAATTGCACCTTGCAATGTGGAGATATTACTGTTTGTGCATTTACAATATTCATTGATTTTTGCCATTGAAAAACATGTTTTTCATATACCAGAAATGTTTGAAGCTACTGACTGAATGAAAGGAGCTGGCATCTCACTCTCTTTGAATCTTCTTTATCATGCTAGGATTAGCAGGAAAAAGCAAAAAATTTCAGAATTGCACCTTGCAATGTGGAGATATTACTGTTTGTGCATTTACAATATTCATTGATTTTTGCCATTGAAAAACGTCCAGAAATGTTTGAAGCTACTGACTGAATGAAAGGAGCTGGCATCTCACTCTCTTTGAATCTTCTTTATCATGCTAGGATTAACAGGAAAAAGCAAAAAATTTCAGAATTGCACCTTGCAATGTGGAGATATTACTGTTTGTGCATTTACAATATTCATTGATTTTTGCCATTGAAAAACATGTTTTTCATATACCAGAAATGTTTGAAGCTACTGACTGAATGAAAGGAGCTGGCATCTCACTCTCTTTGAATCTTCTTTATCATGCTAGGATTAGCAGGAAAAAGCAAAAAATTTCAGAATTGCACCTTGCAATGTGGAGATATTACTGTTTGTGCATTTACAATATTCATTGATTTTTGCCATTGAAAAACATCATGTTATTCATATACCAGAAATGTTTGAAGCTACTGACTGAATGAAAGGAGCTGGCATCTCACTCTCTTTGAATCTTCTTTATCATGCTAGGATTAACAGGAAAAAGCAAAAAATTTCAGAATTGCACCTTGCAATGTGGAGATATTACTGTTTGTGCATTTACAATATTCATTGATTTTTGCCATTGAAAAACATGTTTTTCATATACCAGAAATGTTTGAAGCTACTGACTGAATGAAAGGAGCTGGCATCTCACTCTCTTTGAATCTTCTTTATCATGCTAGGATTAGCAGGAAAAAGCAAAAAATTTCAGAATTGCACCTTGCAATGTGGAGATATTACTGTTTGTGCATTTACAATATTCATTGATTTTTGCCATTGAAAAACATGTTTTTCATATACCAGAAATGTTTGAAGCTACTGACTGAATGAAAGGAGCTGGCATCTCACTCTCTTTGAATCTTCTTTATCATGCTAGGATTAGCAGGAAAAAGCAAAAAATTTCAGAATTGCACCTTGCAATGTGGAGATATTACTGTTTGTGCATTTACAATATTCATTGATTTTTGCCATTGAAAAACATGTTTTTCATATACCAGAAATGTTTGAAGCTACTGACTGAATGAAAGGAGCTGGCATCTCACTCTCTTTGAATCTTCTTTATCATGCTAGGATTAGCAGGAAAAAGCAAAAAATTTCAGAATTGCACCTTGCAATGTGGAGATATTACTGTTTGTGCATTTACAATATTCATTGATTTTTGACATTGAAAAACGTCCAGAAATGTTTGAAGCTACTGACTGAATGAAAGGAGCTGGCATCTCACTCTCTTTAAATCTTCTTTATCATGCTAGGATTAGCAGGAAAAAGCAAAAAATTTCAGAATTGCACCTTGCAATGTGGAGATATTACTGTTTGTGCATTTACAATATTCATTGATTTTTGCCATTGAAAAACATGTTTTTCATATACCAGAAATGTTTGAAGCTACTGACTGAATGAAAGGAGCTGGCATCTCACTCTCTTTGAATCTTCTTTATCATGCTAGGATTAGCAGGAAAAAGCAAAAAATTTCAGAATTGCACCTTGCAATGTGGAGATATTACTGTTTGTGCATTTACAATATTCATTGATTTTTGCCATTGAAAAACATGTTTTTCATATACCAGAAATGTTTGAAGCTACTGACTGAATGAAAGGAGCTGGCATCTCACTCTCTTTGAATCTTCTTTATCATGCTAGGATTAGCAGGAAAAAGCAAAAAATTTCAGAATTGCACCTTGCAATGTGGAGATATTACTGTTTGTGCATTTACAATATTCATTGATTTTTGCCATTGAAAAACATGTTTTTCATATACCAGAAATGTTTGAAGCTACTGACTGAATGAAAGGAGCTGGCATCTCACTCTCTTTGAATCTTCTTTATCATGCTAGGATTAGCAGGAAAAAGCAAAAAATTTCAGAATTGCACCTTGCAATGTGGAGATATTACTGTTTGTGCATTTACAATATTCATTGATTTTTGCCATTGAAAAACGTCCAGAAATGTTTGAAGCTACTGACTGAATGAAAGGAGCTGGCATCTCACTCTCTTTAAATCTTCTTTATCATGCTAGGATTAGCAGGAAAAAGCAAAAAATTTCAGAATTGCACCTTGCAATGTGGAGATATTACTGTTTGTGCATTTACAATATTCATTGATTTTTGCCATTGAAAAACATGTTTTTCATATACCAGAAATGTTTGAAGATACTGACTGAATGAAAGGAGCTGGCATCTCACTCTCTTTGAATCTTCTTTATCATGCTAGGATTAGCAGGAAAAAGCAAAAAATTTCAGAATTGCACCTTGCAATGTGGAGATATTACTGTTTGTGCATTTACAATATTCATTGATTTTTGCCATTGAAAAACATCATGTTATTCATATACCAGAAATGTTTGAAGCTACTGACTGAATGAAAGGAGCTGGCACCTCACTCTCTTTGAATCTTCTTTATCATGCTAGGATTAACAGGAAAAAGCAAAAAATTTCAGAATTGCACCTTGCAATGTGGAGATATTACTGTTTGTGCATTTACAATATTCATTGATTTTTGCCATTGAAAAACGTCCAGAAATGTTTGAAGCTACTGACTGAATGAAAGGAGCTGGCATCTCACTCTCTTTGAATCTTCTTTATCATACTAGGATTAGCAGGAAAAAGCAAAAAATTTCAGAATTGCACCTTGCAATGTGTAGATATTACTGTTTGTGCATTTACAATATTCATTGATTTTTGCCATTGAAAAACGTTTTTCATATACCAGAAATGTTTGAAGCTACTGACTGAATGAAAGGAGCTGGCATCTCACTCTCTTTGAATCTTCTTTATCATGCTAGGATTAGCAGGAAAAAGCAAAAAATTTCAGAATTGCACCTTGCAATGTGGAGATATTACTGTTTGTGCATTTACAATATTCATTGATTTTTGCCATTGAAAAACATGTTTTTCATATACCAGAAATGTTTGAAGCTACTGACAATGAAAGGAGCTGGCATCTCACTCTCTTTGAATCTTCTTTATCATGCTAGGATTAGCAGGAAAAAGCAAAAAATTTCAGAATTGCACCTTGCAATGTGGAGATATTACTGTTTGTGCATTTACAATATTCATTGATTTTTGCCATTGAAAAACGTCCAGAAATGTTTGAAGCTACTGACTGAATGAAAGGAGCTGGCATCTCACTCTCTGAATCTTCTTTATCATGCTAGGATTAACAGGAAAAAGCAAAAAATTTCAGAATTGCACCTTGCAATGTGGAGATATTACTGTTTGTGCATTTACAATATTCATTGATTTTTGCCATTGAAAAACGTCCAGAAATGTTTGAAGCTACTGACTGAATGAAAGGAGCTGGCATCTCACTCTCTTTGAATCTTCTTTATCATGCTAGGATTAGCAGGAAAAAGCAAAAAATTTCAGAATTGCACCTTGCAATGTGGAGATATTACTGTTTGTGCATTTACAATATTCATTGATTTTTGCCATTGAAAAACATGTTTTTCATATACCAGAAATGTTTGAAGCTACTGACTGAATGAAAGGAGCTGGCATCTCACTCTCTTTGAATCTTCTTTATCATGCTAGGATTAGCAGGAAAAAGCAAAAAATTTCAGAATTGCACCTTGCAATGTGGAGATATTACTGTTTGTGCATTTACAATATTCATTGATTTTTGCCATTGAAAAACATCATGTTATTCATATACCAGAAATGTTTGAAGCTACTGACTGAATGAAAGGAGCTGGCACCTCACTCTCTTTGAATCTTCTTTATCATGCTAGGATTAACAGGAAAAAGCAAAAAATTTCAGAATTGCACCTTGCAATGTGGAGATATTACTGTTTGTGCATTTACAATATTCATTGATTTTTGCCATTGAAAAACGTCCAGAAATGTTTGAAGCTACTGACTGAATGAAAGGAGCTGGCATCTCACTCTCTTTGAATCTTCTTTATCATACTAGGATTAGCAGGAAAAAGCAAAAAATTTCAGAATTGCACCTTGCAATGTGTAGATATTACTGTTTGTGCATTTACAATATTCATTGATTTTTGCCATTGAAAAACGTTTTTCATATACCAGAAATGTTTGAAGCTACTGACTGAATGAAAGGAGCTGGCATCTCACTCTCTTTGAATCTTCTTTATCATGCTAGGATTAGCAGGAAAAAGCAAAAAATTTCAGAATTGCACCTTGCAATGTGGAGATATTACTGTTTGTGCATTTACAATATTCATTGATTTTTGCCATTGAAAAACAAGTTTTTCATATACCAGAAATGTTTGAAGCTACTGACTGAATGAAAGGAGCTGGCATCTCACTCTCTTTGAATCTTCTTTATCCTGCTAGGATTAGCAGGAAAAAGCAAAAAATTTCAGAATTGCACCTTGCAATGTGGAGATATTACTGTTTGTGCATTTACAATATTCATTGATTTTTGCCATTGAAAAACGTCCAGAAATGTTTGAAGCTACTGACTGAATGAAAGGAGCTGGCATCTCACTCTCTTTGAATCTTCTTTATCATGCTAGGATTAGCAGGAAAAAGCAAAAAATTTCAGAATTGCACCTTGCAATGTGGAGATATTACTGTTTGTGCATTTAAAATATTCATTGATTTTTGCCATTGAAAAACATCATGTTATTCATATACCAGAAATGTTTGAAGCTACTGACTGAATGAAAGGAGCTGGCATCTCACTCTCTTTGAATCTTCTTTATCATGCTAGGATTAACAGGAAAAAGCAAAAAATTTCAGAATTGCACCTTGCAATGTGGAGATATTACTGTTTGTGCATTTACAATATTCATTGATTTTTGCCATTGAAAAACATGTTTTTCATATACCAGAAATGTTTGAAGCTACTGACTGAATGAAAGGAGCTGGCATCTCACTCTCTTTGAATCTTCTTTATCCTGCTAGGATTAGCAGGAAAAAGCAAAAAATTTCAGAATTGCACCTTGCAATGTGGAGATATTACTGTTTGTGCATTTACAATATTCATTGATTTTTGCCATTGAAAAACGTTTTTCATATACCAGAAATGTTTGAAGCTACTGACTGAATGAAAGGAGCTGGCATCTCACTCTCTTTGAATCTTCTTTATCATGCTAGGATTAGCAGGAAAAAGCAAAAAATTTCAGAATTGCACCTTGCAATGTGGAGATATTACTGTTTGTGCATTTACAATATTCATTGATTTTTGCCATTGAAAAACATGTTTTTCATATACCAGAAATGTTTGAAGCTACTGACTGAATGAAAGGAGCTGGCATCTCACTCTCTTTGAATCTTCTTTATCATGCTAGGATTAGCAGGAAAAAGCAAAAAATTTCAGAATTGCACCTTGCAATGTGGAGATATTACTGTTTGTGCATTTACAATATTCATTGATTTTTGCCATTGAAAAACATGTTTTTCATATACCAGAAATGTTTGAAGCTACTGACTGAATGAAAGGAGCTGGCATCTCACTCTCTTTGAATCTTCTTTATCCTGCTAGGATTAGCAGGAAACAGCAAAAAATTTCAGAATTGCACCTTGCAATGTGGAGATATTACTGTTTGTGCATTTACAATATTCATTGATTTTTGCCATTGAAAAACGTCCAGAAATGTTTGAAGCTACTGACTGAATGAAAGGAGCTGACATCTCACTCTCTTTGAATCTTCTTTATCATGCTAGGATTAGCAGGAAAAAGCAAACAATTTCAGAATTGCACCTTGCAATGTGGAGATATTACTGTTTGTGCATTTACAATATTCATTGATTTTTGCCATTGAAAAACGTCCAGAAATGTTTGAAGCTACTGACTGAATGAAAGGAGCTGGCATCTCACTCTCTTTGAATCTTCTTTATCATGCTAGGATTAGCAGGAAAAAGCAAAAAATTTCAGAATTGCACCTTGCAATGTGGAGATATTACTGTTTGTGCATTTACAATATTCATTGATTTTTGCCATTGAAAAACATCATGTTATTCATATACCAGAAATGTTTGAAGCTACTGACTGAATGAAAGGAGCTGGCATCTCACTCTCTTTGAATCTTCTTTATCATGCTAGGATTAGCAGGAAAAAGCAAAAAATTTCAGAATTGCACCTTGCAATGTGGAGATATTACTGTTTGTGCATTTACAATATTCATTGATTTTTGCCATTGAAAAACGTCCAGAAATGTTTGAAGCTACTGACTGAATGAAAGGAGCTGGCATCTCACTCTCTTTGAATCTTCTTTATCATGCTAGGATTAGCAGGAAAAAGCAAAAAATTTCAGAATTGCACCTTGCAATGTGGAGATATTACTGTTTGTGCATTTACAATATTCATTGATTTTTGCCATTGAAAAACGTCCAGAAATGTTTGAAGCTACTGACTGAATGAAAGGAGCTGGCATCTCACTCTCTTTGAATCTTCTTTATCATGCTAGGATTAGCAGGAAAAAGCAAAAAAATTCAGAATTGCACCTTGCAATGTGGAGATATTACTGTTTGTGCATTTACAATATTCATTGATTTTTGCCATTGAAAAACATCATTTTATTCATATACCAGAAATGTTTGAAGCTACTGACTGAATGAAAGGAGCTGGCATCTCACTCTCTTTGAATCTTCTTTATCATGCTAGGATTAACAGGAAAAAGCAAAAAATTTCAGAATTGCACCTTGCAATGTGGAGATATTACTGTTTGTGCATTTACAATATTCATTGATTTTTGCCATTGAAAAACATGTTTTTCATATACCAGAAATGTTTGAAGCTACTGACTGAATGAAAGGAGCTGGCATCTCACTCTCTTTGAATCTTCTTTATCATGCTAGGATTAGCAGGAAAAAGCAAAAAATTTCAGAATTGCACCTTGCAATGTGGAGATATTACTGTTTGTGCATTTACAATATTCATTGATTTTTGCCATTGAAAAACATGTTTTTCATATACCAGAAATGTTTGAAGCTACTGACTGAATGAAAGGAGCTGGCATCTCACTCTCTTTGAATCTTCTTTATCATGCTAGGATTAGCAGGAAAAAGCAAAAAATTTCAGAATTGCACCTTGCAATGTGTAGATATTACTGTTTGTGCATTTACAATATTCATTGATTTTTGCCATTGAAAAACGTTTTTCATATACCAGAAATGTTTGAAGCTACTGACTGAATGAAAGGAGCTGGCATCTCACTCTCTTTGAATCTTCTTTATCATGCTAGGATTAGCAGGAAAAAGCAAAAAATTTCAGAATTGCACCTTGCAATGTGGAGATATTACTGTTTGTGCATTTACAATATTCATTGATTTTTGCCATTGAAAAACATGTTTTTCATATACCAGAAATGTTTGAAGCTACTGACTGAATGAAAGGAGCTGGCATCTCACTCTCTTTGAATCTTCTTTATCATGCTAGGATTAGCAGGAAAAAGCAAAAAATTTCAGAATTGCACCTTGCAATGTGGAGATATTACTGTTTGTGCATTTACAATATTCATTGATTTTTGCCATTGAAAAACGTCCAGAAATGTTTGAAGCTACTGACTGAATGAAAGGAGCTGGCATCTCACTCTCTTTGAATCTTCTTTATCATGCTAGGATTAACAGGAAAAAGCAAAAAATTTCAGAATTGCACCTTGCAATGTGGAGATATTACTGTTTGTGCATTTACAATATTCATTGATTTTTGCCATTGAAAAACGTCCAGAAATGTTTGAAGCTACTGACTGAATGAAAGGAGCTGGCATCTCACTCTCTTTGAATCTTCTTTATCATGCTAGGATTAACAGGAAAAAGCAAAAAATTTCAGAATTGCACCTTGCAATGTGGAGATATTACTGTTTGTGCATTTACAATATTCATTGATTTTTGCCATTGAAAAACATGTTTTTCATATACCAGAAATGTTTGAAGCTACTGACTGAATGAAAGGAGCTGGCATCTCACTCTCTTTGAGTCTTCTTTATCATGCTAGGATTAGCAGGAAAAAGCAAAAAATTTCAGAATTGCACCTTGCAATGTGGAGATATTACTGTTTGTGCATTTACAATATTCATTGATTTTTGCCATTGAAAAACATCATGTTATTCATATACCAGAAATGTTTGAAGCTACTGACTGAATGAAAGGAGCTGGCATCTCACTCTCTTTGAATCTTCTTTATCATGCTAGGATTAACAGGAAAAAGCAAAAAATTTCAGAATTGCACCTTGCAATGTGGAGATATTACTGTTTGTGCATTTACAATATTCATTGATTTTTGCCATTGAAAAACATGTTTTTCATATACCAGAAATGTTTGAAGCTACTGACTGAATGAAAGGAGCTGGCATCTCACTCTCTTTGAATCTTCTTTATCATGCTAGGATTAGCAGGAAAAAGCAAAAAATTTCAGAATTGCACCTTGCAATGTGTAGATATTACTGTTTGTGCATTTACAATATTCATTGATTTTTGCCATTGAAAAACGTTTTTCATATACCAGAAATGTTTGAAGCTACTGACTGAATGAAAGGAGCTGGCATCTCACTCTCTTTGAATCTTCTTTATCATGCTAGGATTAGCAGGAAAAAGCAAAAAATTTCAGAATTGCACCTTGCAATGTGGAGATATTACTGTTTGTGCATTTACAATATTCATTGATTTTTGCCATTGAAAAACGTTTTTCATATACCAGAAATGTTTGAAGCTACTGACTGAATGAAAGGAGCTGGCATCTCACTCTCTTTGAATCTTCTTTATCATGCTAGGAAGGAAAGGAAAAAGCAAAAAATTTCAGAATTGCACTTTGCAATGTGGAGATATTACTGTTTGTGCATTTACAATATTCATTGATTTTTGCCATTGAAAAACGTCCAGAAATGTTTGAAGCTACTGACTGAATGAAAGGAGCTGGCATCTCACTCTCTTTGAATCTTCTTTATCATGCTAGGATTAACAGGAAAAAGCAAAAAATTTCAGAATTGCACCTTGCAATGTGGAGATATTACTGTTTGTGCATTTACAATATTCATTGATTTTTGCCATTGAAAAACGTCCAGAAATGTTTGAAGCTACTGACTGAATGAAAGCAGCTGGCATCTCACTCTCTTTGAATCTTCTTTATCATGCTAGGATTAACAGGAAAAAGCAAAAAATTTCAGAATTGCACCTTGCAATGTGGAGATATTACTGTTTGTGCATTTACAATATTCATTGATTTTTGCCATTGAAAAACATGTTTTTCATATACCAGAAATGTTTGAAGCTACTGACTGAATGAAAGGAGCTGGCATCTCACTCTCTTTGAATCTTCTTTATCATGCTAGGATTAGCAGGAAAAAGCAAAAAATTTCAGAATTGCACCTTGCAATGTGGAGATATTACTGTTTGTGCATTTACAATATTCATTGATTTTTGCCATTGAAAAACATCATGTTATTCATATACCAGAAATGTTTGAAGCTACTGACTGAATGAAAGGAGCTGGCATCTCACTCTCTTTGAATCTTCTTTATCATGCTAGGATTAACAGGAAAAAGCAAAAAATTTCAGAATTGCACCTTGCAATGTGGAGATATTACTGTTTGTGCATTTACAATATTCATTGATTTTTGCCATTGAAAAACATGTTTTTCATATACCAGAAATGTTTGAAGCTACTGACTGAATGAAAGGAGCTGGCATCTCACTCTCTTTGAATCTTCTTTATCATGCTAGGATTAGCAGGAAAAAGCAAAAAATTTCAGAATTGCACCTTGCAATGTGGAGATATTACTGTTTGTGCATTTACAATATTCATTGATTTTTGCCATTGAAAAACGTTTTTCATATACCAGAAATGTTTGAAGCTACTGACTGAATGAAAGGAGCTGGCATCTCACTCTCTTTGAATCTTCTTTATCATGCTAGGATTAGCAGGAAAAAGCAAAAAATTTCAGAATTGCACCTTGCAATGTGGAGATATTACTGTTTGTGCATTTACAATATTCATTGATTTTTGCCATTGAAAAACATGTTTTTCATATACCAGAAATGTTTGAAGCTACTGACTGAATGAAAGGAGCTGGCATCTCACTCTCTTTGAATCTTCTTTATCATGCTAGGATTAGCAGGAAAAAGCAAAAAATTTCAGAATTGCACCTTGCAATGTGGAGATATTACTGTTTGTGCATTTACAATATTCATTGATTTTTGCCATTGAAAAACGTCCAGAAATGTTTGAAGCTACTGACTGAATGAAAGGAGCTGACATCTCACTCTCTTTGAATCTTCTTTATCATGCTAGGATTAGCAGGAAAAAGCAAAAAATTTCAGAATTGCACCTTGCAATGTGGAGATATTACTGTTTGTGCATTTACAATATTCATTGATTTTTGCCATTGAAAAACGTCCAGAAATGTTTGAAGCTACTGACTGAATGAAAGGAGCTGGCATCTCACTCTCTTTGAATCTTCTTTATCATGCTAGGATTAGCAGGAAAAAGCAAAAAATTTCAGAATTGCACCTTGCAATGTGGAGATATTACTGTTTGTGCATTTACAATATTCATTGATTTTTGCCATTGAAAAACATCATGTTATTCATATACCAGAAATGTTTGAAGCTACTGACTGAATGAAAGGAGCTGGCATCTCACTCTCTTTGAAGCTTCTTTATCATGCTAGGATTAGCAGGAAAAAGCAAAAAATTTCAGAATTGCACCTTGCAATGTGGAGATATTACTGTTTGTGCATTTACAATATTCATTGATTTTTGCCATTGAAAAACGTCCAGAAATGTTTGAAGCTACTGACTGAATGAAAGGAGCTGGCATCTCACTCTCTTTGAATCTTCTTTATCATGCTAGGATTAGCAGGAAAAAGCAAAAAATTTCAGAATTGCACCTTGCAATGTGGAGATATTACTGTTTGTGCATTTACAATATTCATTGATTTTTGCCATTGAAAAACGTCCAGAAATGTTTGAAGCTACTGACTGAATGAAAGGAGCTGGCATCTCACTCTCTTTGAATCTTCTTTATCATGCTAGGATTAGCAGGAAAAAGCAAAAAAATTCAGAATTGCACCTTGCAATGTGGAGATATTACTGTTTGTGCATTTACAATATTCATTGATTTTTGCCATTGAAAAACATCATTTTATTCATATACCAGAAATGTTTGAAGCTACTGACTGAATGAAAGGAGCTGGCATCTCACTCTCTTTGAATCTTCTTTATCATGCTAGGATTAACAGGAAAAAGCAAAAAATTTCAGAATTGCACCTTGCAATGTGGAGATATTACTGTTTGTGCATTTACAATATTCATTGATTTTTGCCATTGAAAAACATGTTTTTCATATACCAGAAATGTTTGAAGCTACTGACTGAATGAAAGGAGCTGGCATCTCACTCTCTTTGAATCTTCTTTATCATGCTAGGATTAGCAGGAAAAAGCAAAAAATTTCAGAATTGCACCTTGCAATGTGGAGATATTACTGTTTGTGCATTTACAATATTCATTGATTTTTGCCATTGAAAAACATGTTTTTCATATACCAGAAATGTTTGAAGCTACTGACTGAATGAAAGGAGCTGGCATCTCACTCTCTTTGAATCTTCTTTATCATGCTAGGATTAGCAGGAAAAAGCAAAAAATTTCAGAATTGCACCTTGCAATGTGTAGATATTACTGTTTGTGCATTTACAATATTCATTGATTTTTGCCATTGAAAAACGTTTTTCATATACCAGAAATGTTTGAAGCTACTGACTGAATGAAAGGAGCTGGCATCTCACTCTCTTTGAATCTTCTTTATCATGCTAGGATTAGCAGGAAAAAGCAAAAAATTTCAGAATTGCACCTTGCAATGTGGAGATATTACTGTTTGTGCATTTACAATATTCATTGATTTTTGCCATTGAAAAACATGTTTTTCATATACCAGAAATGTTTGAAGCTACTGACTGAATGAAAGGAGCTGGCATCTCACTCTCTTTGAATCTTCTTTATCATGCTAGGATTAGCAGGAAAAAGCAAAAAATTTCAGAATTGCACCTTGCAATGTGGAGATATTACTGTTTGTGCATTTACAATATTCATTGATTTTTGCCATTGAAAAACGTCCAGAAATGTTTGAAGCTACTGACTGAATGAAAGGAGCTGGCATCTCACTCTCTTTGAATCTTCTTTATCATGCTAGGATTAACAGGAAAAAGCAAAAAATTTCAGAATTGCACCTTGCAATGTGGAGATATTACTGTTTGTGCATTTACAATATTCATTGATTTTTGCCATTGAAAAACGTCCAGAAATATTTGAAGCTACTGACTGAATGAAAGGAGCTGGCATCTCACTCTCTTTGAATCTTCTTTATCATGCTAGGATTAGCAGGAAAAAGCAAAAAAATTCAGAATTGCACCTTGCAATGTGGAGATATTACTGTTTGTGCATTTACAATATTCATTGATTTTTGCCATTGAAAAACATGTTTTTCATATACCAGAAATGTTTGAAGCTACTGACTGAATGAAAGGAGCTGGCATCTCACTCTCTTTGAATCTTCTTTATCATGCTAGGATTAGCAGGAAAAAGCAAAAAATTTCAGAATTGCACCTTGCAATGTGGAGATATTACTGTTTGTGCATTTACAATATTCATTGATTTTTGCCATTGAAAAACATCATGTTATTCATATACCAGAAATGTTTGAAGCTACTGACTGAATGAAAGGAGCTGGCATCTCACTCTCTTTGAATCTTCTTTATCATGCTAGGATTAACAGGAAAAAGCAAAAAATTTCAGAATTGCACCTTGCAATGTGGAGATATTACTGTTTGTGCATTTACAATATTCATTGATTTTTGCCATTGAAAAACATGTTTTTCATATACCAGAAATGTTTGAAGCTACTGACTGAATGAAAGGAGCTGGCATCTCACTCTCTTTGAATCTTCTTTATCATGCTAGGATTAGCAGGAAAAAGCAAAAAATTTCAGAATTGCACCTTGCAATGTGGAGATATTACTGTTTGTGCATTTACAATATTCATTGATTTTTGCCATTGAAAAACGTTTTTCATATACCAGAAATGTTTGAAGCTACTGACTGAATGAAAGGAGCTGGCATCTCACTCTCTTTGAATCTTCTTTATCATGCTAGGATTAGCAGGAAAAAGCAAAAAATTTCAGAATTGCACCTTGCAATGTGGAGATATTACTGTTTGTGCATTTACAATATTCATTGATTTTTGCCATTGAAAAACATGTTTTTCATATACCAGAAATGTTTGAAGCTACTGACTGAATGAAAGGAGCTGGCATCTCACTCTCTTTGAATCTTCTTTATCATGCTAGGATTAGCAGGAAAAAGCAAAAAATTTCAGAATTGCACCTTGCAATGTGGAGATATTACTGTTTGTGCATTTACAATATTCATTGATTTTTGCCATTGAAAAACGTCCAGAAATGTTTGAAGCTACTGACTGAATGAAAGGAGCTGGCATCTCACTCTCTTTGAATCTTCTTTATCATGCTAGGATTAACAGGAAAAAGCAAAAAATTTCAGAATTGCACCTTGCAATGTGGAGATATTACTGTTTGTGCATTTACAATATTCATTGATTTTTGCCATTGAAAAACGTCCAGAAATGTTTGAAGCTACTGACTGAATGAAAGGAGCTGGCATCTCACTCTCTTTAAATCTTCTTTATCATGCTAGGATTAGCAGGAAAAAGCAAAAAATTTCAGAATTGCACCTTGCAATGTGGAGATATTACTGTTTGTGCATTTACAATATTCATTGATTTTTGCCATTGAAAAACATGTTTTTCATATACCAGAAATGTTTGAAGCTACTGACTGAATGAAAGGAGCTGGCATCTCACTCTCTTTGAATCTTCTTTATCATGCTAGGATTAGCAGGAAAAAGCAAAAAATTTCAGAATTGCACCTTGCAATGTGGAGATATTACTGTTTGTGCATTTACAATATTCATTGATTTTTGCCATTGAAAAACATCATGTTATTCATATACCAGAAATGTTTGAAGCTACTGACTGAATGAAAGGAGCTGGCACCTCACTCTTTGAATCTTCATCATGCTAGGATTAACAGGAAAAAGCAAATAATTTCAGAATTGCACCTTGCAATGTGGAGATATTACTGTTTGTGCATTTACAATATTCATTGATTTTTGCCATTGAAAAACGTCCAGAAATGTTTGAAGCTACTGACTGAATGAAAGGAGCTGGCATCTCACTCTCTTTGAATCTTCTTTATCATGCTAGGATTAGCAGGAAAAAGCAAAAAATTTCAGAATTGCACCTTGCAATGTGGAGATATTACTGTTTGTGCATTTACAATATTCATTGATTTTTGCCATTGAAAAACGTCCAGAAATGTTTGAAGCTACTGACTGAATGAAAGGAGCTGGCATCTCACTCTCTTTGAATCTTCTTTATCATGCTAGGATTAGCAGGAAAAAGCAAAAAATTTCAGAATTGCACCTTGCAATGTGGAGATATTACTGTTTGTGCATTTACAATATTCATTGATTTTTGCCATTGAAAAACGTCCAGAAATGTTTGAAGCTACTGACTGAATGAAAGGAGCTGGCATCTCACTCTCTTTGAATCTTCTTTATCATGCTAGGTTTAGCAGGAAAAAGCAAAAAAATTCAGAATTGCACCTTGCAATGTGGAGATATTACTGTTTGTGCATTTACAATATTCATTGATTTTTGCCATTGAAAAACATCATTTTATTCATATACCAGAAATGTTTGAAGCTACTGACTGAATGAAAGGAGCTGGCATCTCACTCTCTTTGAATCTTCTTTATCATGCTAGGATTAACAGGAAAAAGCAAAAAATTTCAGAATTGCACCTTGCAATGTGGAGATATTACTGTTTGTGCATTTACAATATTCATTGATTTTTGCCATTGAAAAACATGTTTTTCATATACCAGAAATGTTTGAAGCTACTGACTGAATGAAAGGAGCTGGCATCTCACTCTCTTTGAATCTTCTTTATCATGCTAGGATTAGCAGGAAAAAGCAAAAAATTTCAGAATTGCACCTTGCAATGTGGAGATATTACTGTTTGTGCATTTACAATATTCATTGATTTTTGCCATTGAAAAACATCATGTTATTCATATACCAGAAATGTTTGAAGCTACTGACTGAATGAAAGGAGCTGGCATCTCACTCCCTTTGAATCTTCTTTATCATGCTAGGATTAACAGGAAAAAGCAAAAAATTTCAGAATTGCACCTTGCAATGTGGAGATATTACTGTTTGTGCATTTACAATATTCATTGATTTTTGCCATTGAAAAACATGTTTTTCATATACCAGAAATGTTTGAAGCTACTGACTGAATGAAAGGAGCTGGCATCTCACTCTCTTTGAATCTTCTTTATCATGCTAGGATTAGCAGGAAAAAGCAAAAAATTTCAGAATTGCACCTTGCAATGTGGAGATATTACTGTTTGTGCATTTACAATATTCATTGATTTTTGCCATTGAAAAACGTTTTTCATATACCAGAAATGTTTGAAGCTACTGACTGAATGAAAGGAGCTGGCATCTCACTCTCTTTGAATCTTCTTTATCATGCTAGGATTAGCAGGAAAAAGCAAAAAATTTCAGAATTGCACCTTGCAATGTGGAGATATTACTGTTTGTGCATTTACAATATTCATTGATTTTTGCCATTGAAAAACATGTTTTTCATATACCAGAAATGTTTGAAGCTACTGACTGAATGAAAGGAGCTGGCATCTCACTCTCTTTGAATCTTCTTTATCATGCTAGGATTAGCAGGAAAAAGCAAAAAATTTCAGAATTGCACCTTGCAATGTGGAGATATTACTGTTTGTGCATTTACAATATTCATTGATTTTTGCCATTGAAAAACGTCCAGAAATGTTTGAAGCTACTGACTGAATGAAAGGAGCTGGCATCTCACTCTCTTTGAATCTTCTTTATCATGCTAGGATTAGCAGGAAAAAGCAAAAAATTTCAGAATTGCACCTTGCAATGTGGAGATATTACTGTTTGTGCATTTACAATATTCATTGATTTTTGCCATTGAAAAACATCATGTTATTCATATACCAGAAATGTTTGAAGCTACTGACTGAATGAAAGGAGCTGGCACCTCACTCTCTTTGAATCTTCTTTATCATGCTAGGATTAACAGGAAAAAGCAAAAAATTTCAGAATTGCACCTTGCAATGTGGAGATATTACTGTTTGTGCATTTACAATATTCATTGATTTTTGCCATTGAAAAACGTCCAGAAATGTTTGAAGCTACTGACTGAATGAAAGGAGCTGGCATCTCACTCTCTTTGAATCTTCTTTATCATACTAGGATTAGCAGGAAAAAGCAAAAAATTTCAGAATTGCACCTTGCAATGTGTAGATATTACTGTTTGTGCATTTACAATATTCATTGATTTTTGCCATTGAAAAACGTTTTTCATATACCAGAAATGTTTGAAGCTACTGACTGAATGAAAGGAGCTGGCATCTCACTCTCTTTGAATCTTCTTTATCATGCTAGGATTAGCAGGAAAAAGCAAAAAATTTCAGAATTGCACCTTGCAATGTGGAGATATTACTGTTTGTGCATTTACAATATTCATTGATTTTTGCCATTGAAAAACATGTTTTTCATATACCAGAAATGTTTGAAGCTACTGACTGAATGAAAGGAGCTGGCATCTCACTCTCTTTGAATCTTCTTTATCATGCTAGGATTAGCAGGAAAAAGCAAAAAATTTCAGAATTGCACCTTGCAATGTGGAGATATTACTGTTTGTGCATTTACAATATTCATTGATTTTTGCCATTGAAAAACGTCCAGAAATGTTTGAAGCTACTGACTGAATGAAAGGAGCTGGCATCTCACTCTCTGAATCTTCTTTATCATGCTAGGATTAACAGGAAAAAGCAAAAAATTTCAGAATTGCACCTTGCAATGTGGAGATATTACTGTTTGTGCATTTACAATATTCATTGATTTTTGCCATTGAAAAACGTCCAGAAATGTTTGAAGCTACTGACTGAATGAAAGGAGCTGGCATCTCACTCTCTTTGAATCTTCTTTATCATGCTAGGATTAGCAGGAAAAAGCAAAAAATTTCAGAATTGCACCTTGCAATGTGGAGATATTACTGTTTGTGCATTTACAATATTCATTGATTTTTGCCATTGAAAAACATGTTTTTCATATACCAGAAATGTTTGAAGCTACTGACTGAATGAAAGGAGCTGGCATCTCACTCTCTTTGAATCTTCTTTATCATGCTAGGATTAGCAGGAAAAAGCAAAAAATTTCAGAATTGCACCTTGCAATGTGGAGATATTACTGTTTGTGCATTTACAATATTCATTGATTTTTGCCATTGAAAAACATCATGTTATTCATATACCAGAAATGTTTGAAGCTACTGACTGAATGAAAGGAGCTGGCACCTCACTCTCTTTGAATCTTCTTTATCATGCTAGGATTAACAGGAAAAAGCAAAAAATTTCAGAATTGCACCTTGCAATGTGGAGATATTACTGTTTGTGCATTTACAATATTCATTGATTTTTGCCATTGAAAAACGTCCAGAAATGTTTGAAGCTACTGACTGAATGAAAGGAGCTGGCATCTCACTCTCTTTGAATCTTCTTTATCATGCTAGGATTAACAGGAAAAAGCAAAAAATTTCAGAATTGCACCTTGCAATGTGGAGATATTACTGTTTGTGCATTTACAATATTTATTGATTTTTGCCATTGAAAAACGTCCAGAAATGTTTGAAGCTACTGACTGAATGAAAGGAGCTGGCATCTCACTCTCTTTAAATCTTCTTTATCATGCTAGGATTATCAGGAAAAAGCAAAAAATTTCAGAATTGCACCTTGCAATGTGGAGATATTACTGTTTGTGCATTTACAATATTCATTGATTTTTGCCATTGAAAAACATGTTTTTCATATACCAGAAATGTTTGAAGCTACTGACTGAATGAAAGGAGCTGGCATCTCACTCTCTTTGAATCTTCTTTATCATGCTAGGATTAGCAGGAAAAAGCAAAAAATTTCAGAATTGCACCTTGCAATGTGGAGATATTACTGTTTGTGCATTTACAATATTCATTGATTTTTGCCATTGAAAAACATCATGTTATTCATATACCAGAAATGTTTGAAGCTACTGACTGAATGAAAGGAGCTGGCACCTCACTCTCTTTGAATCTTCTTTATCATGCTAGGATTAACAGGAAAAAGCAAAAAATTTCAGAATTGCACCTTGCAATGTGGAGATATTACTGTTTGTGCATTTACAATATTCATTGATTTTTGCCATTGAAAAACGTCCAGAAATGTTTGAAGCTACTGACTGAATGAAAGGAGCTGGCATCTCACTCTCTTTGAATCTTCTTTATCATACTAGGATTAGCAGGAAAAAGCAAAAAATTTCAGAATTGCACCTTGCAATGTGTAGATATTACTGTTTGTGCATTTACAATATTCATTGATTTTTGCCATTGAAAAACGTTTTTCATATACCAGAAATGTTTGAAGCTACTGACTGAATGAAAGGAGCTGGCATCTCACTCTCTTTGAATCTTCTTTATCATGCTAGGATTAGCAGGAAAAAGCAAAAAATTTCAGAATTGCACCTTGCAATGTGGAGATATTACTGTTTGTGCATTTACAATATTCATTGATTTTTGCCATTGAAAAACATGTTTTTCATATACCAGAAATGTTTGAAGCTACTGACTGAACGAAAGGAGCTGGCATCTCACTCTCTTTGAATCTTCTTTATCATGCTAGGATTAGCAGGAAAAAGCAAAAAATTTCAGAATTGCACCTTGCAATGTGGAGATATTACTGTTTGTGCATTTACAATATTCATTGATTTTTGCCATTGAAAAACATCATGTTATTCATATACCAGAAATGTTTGAAGCTACTGACTGAATGAAAGGAGCTGGCACCTCACTCTCTTTGAATCTTCTTTATCATGCTAGGATTAACAGGAAAAAGCAAAAAATTTCAGAATTGCACCTTGCAATGTGGAGATATTACTGTTTGTGCATTTACAATATTCATTGATTTTTGCCATTGAAAAACGTCCAGAAATGTTTGAAGCTACTGACTGAATGAAAGGAGCTGGCATCTCACTCTCTTTGAATCTTCTTTATCATACTAGGATTAGCAGGAAAAAGCAAAAAATTTCAGAATTGCACCTTGCAATGTGTAGATATTACTGTTTGTGCATTTACAATATTCATTGATTTTTGCCATTGAAAAACGTTTTTCATATACCAGAAATGTTTGAAGCTACTGACTGAATGAAAGGAGCTGGCATCTCACTCTCTTTGAATCTTCTTTATCATGCTAGGATTAGCAGGAAAAAGCAAAAAATTTCAGAATTGCACCTTGCAATGTGGAGATATTACTGTTTGTGCATTTACAATATTCATTGATTTTTGCCATTGAAAAACATGTTTTTCATATACCAGAAATGTTTGAAGCTACTGACTGAATGAAAGGAGCTGGCATCTCACTCTCTTTGAATCTTCTTTATCATGCTAGGATTAGCAGGAAAAAGCAAAAAATTTCAGAATTGCACCTTGCAATGTGGAGATATTACTGTTTGTGCATTTACAATATTCATTGATTTTTGCCATTGAAAAACGTCCAGAAATGTTTGAAGCTACTGACTGAATGAAAGGAGCTGGCATCTCACTCTCTGAATCTTCTTTATCATGCTAGGATTAACAGGAAAAAGCAAAAAATTTCAGAATTGCACCTTGCAATGTGGAGATATTACTGTTTGTGCATTTACAATATTCATTGATTTTTGCCATTGAAAAACGTCCAGAAATGTTTGAAGCTACTGACTGAATGAAAGGAGCTGGCATCTCACTCTCTTTGAATCTTCTTTATCATGCTAGGATTAGCAGGAAAAAGCAAAAAATTTCAGAATTGCACCTTGCAATGTGGAGATATTACTGTTTGTGCATTTACAATATTCATTGATTTTTGCCATTGAAAAACATGTTTTTCATATACCAGAAATGTTTGAAGCTACTGACTGAATGAAAGGAGCTGGCATCTCACTCTCTTTGAATCTTCTTTATCATGCTAGGATTAGCAGGAAAAAGCAAAAAATTTCAGAATTGCACCTTGCAATGTGGAGATATTACTGTTTGTGCATTTACAATATTCATTGATTTTTGCCATTGAAAAACATCATGTTATTCATATACCAGAAATGTTTGAAGCTACTGACTGAATGAAAGGAGCTGGCACCTCACTCTCTTTGAATCTTCTTTATCATGCTAGGATTAACAGGAAAAAGCAAAAAATTTCAGAATTGCACCTTGCAATGTGGAGATATTACTGTTTGTGCATTTACAATATTCATTGATTTTTGCCATTGAAAAACGTCCAGAAATGTTTGAAGCTACTGACTGAATGAAAGGAGCTGGCATCTCACTCTCTTTGAATCTTCTTTATCATACTAGGATTAGCAGGAAAAAGCAAAAAATTTCAGAATTGCACCTTGCAATGTGTAGATATTACTGTTTGTGCATTTACAATATTCATTGATTTTTGCCATTGAAAAACGTTTTTCATATACCAGAAATGTTTGAAGCTACTGACTGAATGAAAGGAGCTGGCATCTCACTCTCTTTGAATCTTCTTTATCATGCTAGGATTAGCAGGAAAAAGCAAAAAATTTCAGAATTGCACCTTGCAATGTGGAGATATTACTGTTTGTGCATTTACAATATTCATTGATTTTTGCCATTGAAAAACATGTTTTTCATATACCAGAAATGTTTGAAGCTACTGACTGAATGAAAGGAGCTGGCATCTCACTCTCTTTGAATCTTCTTTATCATGCTAGGATTAACAGGAAAAAGCAAAAAATTTCAGAATTGCACCTTGCAATGTGGAGATATTACTGTTTGTGCATTTACAATATTCATTGATTTTTGCCATTGAAAAACGTCCAGAAATGTTTGAAGCTACTGACTGAATGAAAGGAGCTGACATCTCACTCTCTTTGAATCTTCTTTATCATGCTAGGATTAGCAGGAAAAAGCAAAAAATTTCAGAATTGCACCTTGCAATGTGGAGATATTACTGTTTGTGCATTTACAATATTCATTGATTTTTGCCATTGAAAAACGTCCAGAAATGTTTGAAGCTACTGACTGAATGAAAGGAGCTGGCATCTCACTCTCTTTGAATCTTCTTTATCATGCTAGGATTAGCAGGAAAAAGCAAAAAATTTCAGAATTGCACCTTGCAATGTGGAGATATTACTGTTTGTGCATTTACAATATTCATTGATTTTTGCCATTGAAAAACATCATGTTATTCATATACCAGAAATGTTTGAAGCTACTGACTGAATGAAAGGAGCTGGCATCTCACTCTCTTTGAATCTTCTTTATCATGCTAGGATTAGCAGGAAAAAGCAAAAAATTTCAGAATTGCACCTTGCAATGTGGAGATATTACTGTTTGTGCATTTACAATATTCATTGATTTTTGCCATTGAAAAACGTCCAGAAATGTTTGAAGCTACTGACTGAATGAAAGGAGCTGGCATCTCACTCTCTTTGAATCTTCTTTATCATGCTAGGATTAGCAGGAAAAAGCAAAAAATTTCAGAATTGCACCTTGCAATGTGGAGATATTACTGTTTGTGCATTTACAATATTCATTGATTTTTGCCATTGAAAAACGTCCAGAAATGTTTGAAGCTACTGACTGAATGAAAGGAGCTGGCATCTCACTCTCTTTGAATCTTCTTTATCATGCTAGGATTAGCAGGAAAAAGCAAAAAATTTCAGAATTGCACCTTGCAATGTGGAGATATTACTGTTTGTGCATTTACAATATTCATTGATTTTTGCCATTGAAAAACGTCCAGAAATGTTTGAAGCTACTGACTGAATGAAAGGAGCTGGCATCTCACTCTCTTTGAATCTTCTTTATCATGCTAGGATTAACAGGAAAAAGCAAAAAATTTCAGAATTGCACCTTGCAATGTGGAGATATTACTGTTTGTGCATTTACAATATTCATTGATTTTTGCCATTGAAAAACATGTTTTTCATATACCAGAAATGTTTGAAGCTACTGACTGAATGAAAGGAGCTGGCATCTCACTCTCTTTGAATCTTCTTTATCATGCTAGGATTAGCAGGAAAAAGCAAAAAATTTCAGAATTGCACCTTGCAATGTGGAGATATTACTGTTTGTGCATTTACAATATTCATTGATTTTTGCCATTGAAAAACATCATGTTATTCATATACCAGAAATGTTTGAAGCTACTGACTGAATGAAAGGAGCTGGCATCTCACTCTCTTTGAATCTTCTTTATCATGCTAGGATTAACAGGAAAAAGCAAAAAATTTCAGAATTGCACCTTGCAATGTGGAGATATTACTGTTTGTGCATTTACAATATTCATTGATTTTTGCCATTGAAAAACATGTTTTTCATATACCAGAAATGTTTGAAGCTACTGACTGAATGAAAGGAGCTGGCATCTCACTCTCTTTGAATCTTCTTTATCATGCTAGGATTAGCAGGAAAAAGCAAAAAATTTCAGAATTGCACCTTGCAATGTGGAGATATTACTGTTTGTGCATTTACAATATTCATTGATTTTTGCCATTGAAAAACATCATGTTATTCATATACCAGAAATGTTTGAAGCTACTGACTGAATGAAAGGAGCTGGCATCTCACTCTCTTTGAATCTTCTTTATCATGCTAGGATTAACAGGAAAAAGCAAAAAATTTCAGAATTGCACCTTGCAATGTGGAGATATTACTGTTTGTGCATTTGCAATATTCATTGATTTTTGCCATTGAAAAACATGTTTTTCATATACCAGAAATGTTTGAAGCTACTGACTGAATGAAAGGAGCTGGCATCTCACTCTCTTTGAATCTTCTTTATCATGCTAGGATTAGCAGGAAAAAGCAAAAAATTTCAGAATTGCACCTTGCAATGTGGAGATATTACTGTTTGTGCATTTACAATATTCATTGATTTTTGCCATTGAAAAACGTTTTTCATATACCAGAAATGTTTGAAGCTACTGACTGAATGAAAGGAGCTGGCATCTCACTCTCTTTGAATCTT
>NW_027367481.1:40000-47500 GCF_046119375.1 Phyllobates terribilis | reverse complement strand
CCAGGAGGGCTCCAAAAGTGTGGGTAAAATATATATCCCACAGGGGGAAAATTGAAAAAAAGTTGAAAAAAAAAATTTTTGGGGACTTAGAAAATTTTTCAACTTTTGTCAGACTTCCAGACAGGGGAGCGTGTCAGTGCGCGCATCCGATTTCAGTTCCAGAGCGATTCGCGCGATGAGTCCTTGATACTTAGTCGTTTTTGGCAAAATTTCTGACTTTTTGAAAATTTCACAATTTTGTGAAAACTTCCACAAAATGAGGTTCTAGTATGTTAGAGGGCATCCCAGGAGGGCTCCAAAAGTGTGGGTAAAATATATATCCCACAGGGGGAAAATTGAAAAAAAGTTGAAAAAAAAAATTTTTGGGGACTTAGAAAATTTTCACACATGTGTCAGACTTCCAGACAGGGGAGCGTGTCAGTGCGCGCATCCGATTTCAGTTCCAGAGCGATTCGCGCGATGAGTCCTTGATACTTAGTCGTTTTTGGCAAAATTTCTGACTTTTTGAAAATTTCACAATTTTGTGAAAACTTCCACAAAATGAGGTTCTAGTATGTTAGAGGGCATCCCAGGAGGGCTCCAAAAGTGTGGGTAAAATATATATCCCACAGGGGGAAAATTGAAAAAAAGTTGAAAAAAAAAATTTTTGGGGACTTAGAAAATTTTCACACATGTGTCAGACTTCCAGAGAGGGGAGCATGTCAGTGCGCGCATCCGATTTCAGTTCCAGAGCGATTCGCGCGATGAGTCCTTGATACTTAGTCGTTTTTGCAAAATTTCTGACTTTTTTGAAAATTTCACAATTTTGTGAAAACTTCCACAAAATGAGGTTCTAGTATGTTAGAGGGCATCCCAGGAGGGCTCCAAAAGTGTGGGTAAAATATATATCCCACAGGGGGAAAATTGAAAAAAAGTTGAAAAAAAAAATTTTTGGGGACTTAGAAAATTTTTCAACTTTTGTCAGACTTCCAGACAGGGGAGCGTGTCAGTGCGCGCATCCGATTTCAGTTCCAGAGCGATTCGCGCGATGAGTCCTTGATACTTAGTCGTTTTTGCAAAATTTCTGACTTTTTTGAAAATTTCACAATTTTGTGAAAACTTCCACAAAATGAGGTTCTAGTATGTTAGAGGGCATCCCAGGAGGGCTCCAAAAGTGTGGGTAAAATATATATCCCACAGGGGGAAAATTGAAAAAAAGTTGAAAAAAAAAATTTTTGGGGACTTAGAAAATTTTTCAACTTTTGTCAGACTTCCAGACAGGGGAGCGTGTCAGTGCGCGCATCCGATTTCAGTTCCAGAGCGATTCGCGCGATGAGTCCTTGATACTTAGTCGTTTTTGGCAAAATTTCTGACTTTTTGAAAATTTCACAATTTTGTGAAAACTTCCACAAAATGAGGTTCTAGTATGTTAGAGGGCATCCCAGGAGGGCTCCAAAAGTGTGGGTAAAATATATATCCCACAGGGGGAAAATTGAAAAAAAGTTGAAAAAAAAAATTTTTGGGGACTTAGAAAATTTTCACACATGTGTCAGACTTCCAGACAGGGGAGCGTGTCAGTGCGCGCATCCGATTTCAGTTCCAGAGCGATTCGCGCGATGAGTCCTTGATACTTAGTCGTTTTTGGCAAAATTTCTGACTTTTTGAAAATTTCACAATTTTGTGAAAACTTCCACAAAATGAGGTTCTAGTATGTTAGAGGGCATCCCAGGAAGGCTCCAAAAGTGTGGGTAAAATATATATCCCACAGGGGGAAAATTGAAAAAAAGTTGAAAAAAAAAATTTTTGGGGACTTAGAAAATTTTCACACATGTGTCAGACTTCCAGAGAGGGGAGCATGTCAGTGCGCGCATCCGATTTCAGTTCCAGAGCGATTCGCGCGATGAGTCCTTGATACTTAGTCGTTTTTGCAAAATTTCTGACTTTTTGGAAAATTTCACAATTTTGTGAAAACTTCCACAAAATGAGGTTCTAGTATGTTAGAGGGCATCCCAGGAGGGCTCCAAAAGTGTGGGTAAAATATATATCCCACAGGGGGAAAATTGAAAAAAAGTTGAAAAAAAAAATTTTTGGGGACTTAGAAAATTTTTCAACTTTTGTCAGACTTCCAGACAGGGGAGCGTGTCAGTGCGCGCATCCGATTTCAGTTCCAGAGCGATTCGCGCGATGAGTCCTTGATACTTAGTCGTTTTTGGCAAAATTTCTGACTTTTTGAAAATTTCACAATTTTGTGAAAACTTCCACAAAATGAGGTTCTAGTATGTTAGAGGGCATCCCAGGAGGGCTCCAAAAGTGTGGGTAAAATATATATCCCACAGGGGGAAAATTGAAAAAAAGTTGAAAAAAAAAATTTTTGGGGACTTAGAAAATTTTCACACATGTGTCAGACTTCCAGACAGGGGAGCGTGTCAGTGCGCGCATCCGATTTCAGTTCCAGAGCGATTCGCGCGATGAGTCCTTGATACTTAGTCGTTTTTGGCAAAATTTCTGACTTTTTGAAAATTTCACAATTTTGTGAAAACTTCCACAAAATGAGGTTCTAGTATGTTAGAGGGCATCCCAGGAGGGCTCCAAAAGTGTGGGTAAAATATATATCCCACAGGGGGAAAATTGAAAAAAAGTTGAAAAAAAAAATTTTTGGGGACTTAGAAAATTTTCACACATGTGTCAGACTTCCAGACAGGGGAGCGTGTCAGTGCGCGCATCCGATTTCAGTTCCAGAGCGATTCGCGCGATGAGTCCTTGATACTTAGTCGTTTTTGGCAAAATTTCTGACTTTTTGAAAATTTCACAATTTTGTGAAAACTTCCACAAAATGAGGTTCTAGTATGTTAGAGGGCATCCCAGGAGGGCTCCAAAAGTGTGGGTAAAATATATATCCCACAGGGGGAAAATTGAAAAAAAGTTGAAAAAAAAAATTTTTGGGGACTTAGAAAATTTTCACACATGTGTCAGACTTCCAGAGAGGGGAGCATGTCAGTGCGCGCATCCGATTTCAGTTCCAGAGCGATTCGCGCGATGAGTCCTTGATACTTAGTCGTTTTTGCAAAATTTCTGACTTTTTTGAAAATTTCACAATTTTGTGAAAACTTCCACAAAATGAGGTTCTAGTATGTTAGAGGGCATCCCAGGAGGGCTCCAAAAGTGTGGGTAAAATATATATCCCACAGGGGGAAAATTGAAAAAAAGTTGAAAAAAAAAATTTTTGGGGACTTAGAAAATTTTCACACATGTGTCAGACTTCCAGAGAGGGGAGCATGTCAGTGCGCGCATCCGATTTCAGTTCCAGAGCGATTCGCGCGATGAGTCCTTGATACTTAGTCGTTTTTGCAAAATTTCTGACTTTTTTGAAAATTTCACAATTTTGTGAAAACTTCCACAAAATGAGGTTCTAGTATGTTAGAGGGCATCCCAGGAGGGCTCCAAAAGTGTGGGTAAAATATATATCCCACAGGGGGAAAATTGAAAAAAAGTTGAAAAAAAAAATTTTTGGGGACTTAGAAAATTTTTCAACTTTTGTCAGACTTCCAGACAGGGGAGCGTGTCAGTGCGCGCATCCGATTTCAGTTCCAGAGCGATTCGCGCGATGAGTCCTTGATACTTAGTCGTTTTTGCAAAATTTCTGACTTTTTTGAAAATTTCACAATTTTGTGAAAACTTCCACAAAATGAGGTTCTAGTATGTTAGAGGGCATCCCAGGAGGGCTCCAAAAGTGTGGGTAAAATATATATCCCACAGGGGGAAAATTGAAAAAAAGTTGAAAAAAAAAATTTTTGGGGACTTAGAAAATTTTTCAACTTTTGTCAGACTTCCAGACAGGGGAGCGTGTCAGTGCGCGCATCCGATTTCAGTTCCAGAGCGATTCGCGCGATGAGTCCTTGATACTTAGTCGTTTTTGGCAAAATTTCTGACTTTTTGAAAATTTCACAATTTTGTGAAAACTTCCACAAAATGAGGTTCTAGTATGTTAGAGGGCATCCCAGGAGGGCTCCAAAAGTGTGGGTAAAATATATATCCCACAGGGGGAAAATTGAAAAAAAGTTGAAAAAAAAAATTTTTGGGGACTTAGAAAATTTTCACACATGTGTCAGACTTCCAGACAGGGGAGCGTGTCAGTGCGCGCATCCGATTTCAGTTCCAGAGCGATTCGCGCGATGAGTCCTTGATACTTAGTCGTTTTTGGCAAAATTTCTGACTTTTTGAAAATTTCACAATTTTGTGAAAACTTCCACAAAATGAGGTTCTAGTATGTTAGAGGGCATCCCAGGAAGGCTCCAAAAGTGTGGGTAAAATATATATCCCACAGGGGGAAAATTGAAAAAAAGTTGAAAAAAAAAATTTTTGGGGACTTAGAAAATTTTCACACATGTGTCAGACTTCCAGAGAGGGGAGCATGTCAGTGCGCGCATCCGATTTCAGTTCCAGAGCGATTCGCGCGATGAGTCCTTGATACTTAGTCGTTTTTGCAAAATTTCTGACTTTTTTGAAAATTTCACAATTTTGTGAAAACTTCCACAAAATGAGGTTCTAGTATGTTAGAGGGCATCCCAGGAGGGCTCCAAAAGTGTGGGTAAAATATATATCCCACAGGGGGAAAATTGAAAAAAAGTTGAAAAAAAAAATTTTTGGGGACTTAGAAAATTTTTCAACTTTTGTCAGACTTCCAGACAGGGGAGCGTGTCAGTGCGCGCATCCGATTTCAGTTCCAGAGCGATTCGCGCGATGAGTCCTTGATACTTAGTCGTTTTTGGCAAAATTTCTGACTTTTTGAAAATTTCACAATTTTGTGAAAACTTCCACAAAATGAGGTTCTAGTATGTTAGAGGGCATCCCAGGAGGGCTCCAAAAGTGTGGGTAAAATATATATCCCACAGGGGGAAAATTGAAAAAAAGTTGAAAAAAAAAATTTTTGGGGACTTAGAAAATTTTCACACATGTGTCAGACTTCCAGACAGGGGAGCGTGTCAGTGCGCGCATCCGATTTCAGTTCCAGAGCGATTCGCGCGATGAGTCCTTGATACTTAGTCGTTTTTGGCAAAATTTCTGACTTTTTGAAAATTTCACAATTTTGTGAAAACTTCCACAAAATGAGGTTCTAGTATGTTAGAGGGCATCCCAGGAGGGCTCCAAAAGTGTGGGTAAAATATATATCCCACAGGGGGAAAATTGAAAAAAAGTTGAAAAAAAAAATTTTTGGGGACTTAGAAAATTTTTCAACTTTTGTCAGACTTCCAGACAGGGGAGCGTGTCAGTGCGCGCATCCGATTTCAGTTCCAGAGCGATTCGCGCGATGAGTCCTTGATACTTAGTCGTTTTTGCAAAATTTCTGACTTTTTGGAAAATTTCACAATTTTGTGAAAACTTCCACAAAATGAGGTTCTAGTATGTTAGAGGGCATCCCAGGAGGGCTCCAAAAGTGTGGGTAAAATATATATCCCACAGGGGGAAAATTGAAAAAAAGTTGAAAAAAAAAATTTTTGGGGACTTAGAAAATTTTCACACATGTGTCAGACTTCCAGACAGGGGAGCGTGTCAGTGCGTGCATCCGATTTCAGTTCCAGAGCGATTCGCGCGATGAGTCCTTGATACTTAGTCGTTTTTGGCAAAATTTCTGACTTTTTGAAAATTTCACAATTTTGTGAAAACTTCCACAAAATGAGGTTCTAGTATGTTAGAGGGCATCCCAGGAGGGCTCCAAAAGTGTGGGTAAAATATATATCCCACAGGGGGAAAATTGAAAAAAAGTTGAAAAAAAAAATTTTTGGGGACTTAGAAAATTTTCACACATGTGTCAGACTTCCAGACAGGGGAGCGTGTCAGTGCGCGCATCCGATTTCAGTTCCAGAGCGATTCGCGCGATGAGTCCTTGATACTTAGTCGTTTTTGGCAAAATTTCTGACTTTTTGAAAATTTCACAATTTTGTGAAAACTTCCACAAAATGAGGTTCTAGTATGTTAGAGGGCATCCCAGGAGGGCTCCAAAAGTGTGGGTAAAATATATATCCCACAGGGGGAAAATTGAAAAAAAGTTGAAAAAAAAAATTTTTGGGGACTTAGAAAATTTTCACACATGTGTCAGACTTCCAGAGAGGGGAGCATGTCAGTGCGCGCATCCGATTTCAGTTCCAGAGCGATTCGCGCGATGAGTCCTTGATACTTAGTCGTTTTTGCAAAATTTCTGACTTTTTTGAAAATTTCACAATTTTGTGAAAACTTCCACAAAATGAGGTTCTAGTATGTTAGAGGGCATCCCAGGAGGGCTCCAAAAGTGTGGGTAAAATATATATCCCACAGGGGGAAAATTGAAAAAAAGTTGAAAAAAAAAATTTTTGGGGACTTAGAAAATTTTTCAACTTTTGTCAGACTTCCAGACAGGGGAGCGTGTCAGTGCGCGCATCCGATTTCAGTTCCAGAGCGATTCGCGCGATGAGTCCTTGATACTTAGTCGTTTTTGGCAAAATTTCTGACTTTTTGAAAATTTCACAATTTTGTGAAAACTTCCACAAAATGAGGTTCTAGTATGTTAGAGGGCATCCCAGGAGGGCTCCAAAAGTGTGGGTAAAATATATATCCCACAGGGGGAAAATTGAAAAAAAGTTGAAAAAAAAAATTTTTGGGGACTTAGAAAATTTTTCAACTTTTGTCAGACTTCCAGACAGGGGAGCGTGTCAGTGCGCGCATCCGATTTCAGTTCCAGAGCGATTCGCGCGATGAGTCCTTGATACTTAGTCGTTTTTGCAAAATTTCTGACTTTTTTGAAAATTTCACAATTTTGTGAAAACTTCCACAAAATGAGGTTCTAGTATGTTAGAGGGCATCCCAGGAGGGCTCCAAAAGTGTGGGTAAAATATATATCCCACAGGGGGAAAATTGAAAAAAAGTTGAAAAAAAAAATTTTTGGGGACTTAGAAAATTTTTCAACTTGTGTCAGACTTCCAGAGAGGGGAGCATGTCAGTGCGCGCATCCGATTTCAGTTCCAGAGCGATTCGCGCGATGAGTCCTTGATACTTAGTCGTTTTCAGAAGTCACAATTTTGACTTCCAGGACCCGCAAAACGTTTGTAAATTGAGCCCGCTCCCCAGTTCCAAGCGTTTTGAGGTGTCCCCGGTTGCAGTAATGCAGCCTGCCCACTAGATGTCGCAAAAGAGACAAAAAGTGAAAAAGAACCAGAATGAGGAAATTCCAGGGAGCCGAATCCGCCTGACAGTTCCAGGCGATCGGGCACTTTTTTGCATGCGTCCCTAAAGTGGGTATAGGGTGACACTCCATGCAAAGACCCAGTTTTGCACACCACCGGCAGAATATATGAGAGAGAGGTACCTCTCAGCCCCGACACATTTCGACTCATTTAAGCTGGTTTTCACCTCCGTAGGCCTGGGTATGCGTTTTGGCTATGAGTCCCTGTTCGGCTGGAGGTCTGCACCTTGGCTGAACCCAGGCTTCCGCAGCTGCGTGGGGGGACTTTTGCCGGTCGCCTATCCCAAGTCAGAGAGGTGTTCCTG
>NW_027367481.1:27500-30000 GCF_046119375.1 Phyllobates terribilis | reverse complement strand
ATTTTTCAACTTTTGTCAGACTTCCAGACAGGGGAGCGTGTCAGTGCGCGCATCCGATTTCAGTTCCAGAGCGATTCGCGCGATGAGTCCTTGATACTTAGTCGTTTTTGCAAAATTTCTGACTTTTTGGAAAATTTCACAATTTTGTGAAAACTTCCACAAAATGAGGTTCTAGTATGTTAGAGGGCATCCCAGGAGGGCTCCAAAAGTGTGGGTAAAATATATATCCCACAGGGGGAAAATTGAAAAAAAGTTGAAAAAAAAAATTTTTGGGGACTTAGAAAATTTTTCAACTTTTGTCAGACTTCCAGACAGGGGAGCGTGTCAGTGCGCGCATCCGATTTCAGTTCCAGAGCGATTCGCGCGATGAGTCCTTGATACTTAGTCGTTTTTGGCAAAATTTCTGACTTTTTGAAAATTTCACAATTTTGTGAAAACTTCCACAAAATGAGGTTCTAGTATGTTAGAGGGCATCCCAGGAGGGCTCCAAAAGTGTGGGTAAAATATATATCCCACAGGGGGAAAATTGAAAAAAAGTTGAAAAAAAAAATTTTTGGGGACTTAGAAAATTTTCACACATGTGTCAGACTTCCAGACAGGGGAGCGTGTCAGTGCGCGCATCCGATTTCAGTTCCAGAGCGATTCGCGCGATGAGTCCTTGATACTTAGTCGTTTTTGGCAAAATTTCTGACTTTTTGAAAATTTCACAATTTTGTGAAAACTTCCACAAAATGAGGTTCTAGTATGTTAGAGGGCATCCCAGGAGGGCTCCAAAAGTGTGGGTAAAATATATATCCCACAGGGGGAAAATTGAAAAAAAGTTGAAAAAAAAAATTTTTGGGGACTTAGAAAATTTTCACACATGTGTCAGACTTCCAGAGAGGGGAGCATGTCAGTGCGCGCATCCGATTTCAGTTCCAGAGCGATTCGCGCGATGAGTCCTTGATACTTAGTCGTTTTTGCAAAATTTCTGACTTTTTTGAAAATTTCACAATTTTGTGAAAACTTCCACAAAATGAGGTTCTAGTATGTTAGAGGGCATCCCAGGAGGGCTCCAAAAGTGTGGGTAAAATATATATCCCACAGGGGGAAAATTGAAAAAAAGTTGAAAAAAAAAATTTTTGGGGACTTAGAAAATTTTTCAACTTTTGTCAGACTTCCAGACAGGGGAGCGTGTCAGTGCGCGCATCCGATTTCAGTTCCAGAGCGATTCGCGCGATGAGTCCTTGATACTTAGTCGTTTTTGGCAAAATTTCTGACTTTTTGAAAATTTCACAATTTTGTGAAAACTTCCACAAAATGAGGTTCTAGTATGTTAGAGGGCATCCCAGGAGGGCTCCAAAAGTGTGGGTAAAATATATATCCCACAGGGGGAAAATTGAAAAAAAGTTGAAAAAAAAAATTTTTGGGGACTTAGAAAATTTTTCAACTTTTGTCAGACTTCCAGACAGGGGAGCGTGTCAGTGCGCGCATCCGATTTCAGTTCCAGAGCGATTCGCGCGATGAGTCCTTGATACTTAGTCGTTTTTGCAAAATTTCTGACTTTTTTGAAAATTTCACAATTTTGTGAAAACTTCCACAAAATGAGGTTCTAGTATGTTAGAGGGCATCCCAGGAGGGCTCCAAAAGTGTGGGTAAAATATATATCCCACAGGGGGAAAATTGAAAAAAAGTTGAAAAAAAAAATTTTTGGGGACTTAGAAAATTTTTCAACTTGTGTCAGACTTCCAGAGAGGGGAGCATGTCAGTGCGCGCATCCGATTTCAGTTCCAGAGCGATTCGCGCGATGAGTCCTTGATACTTAGTCGTTTTCAGAAGTCACAATTTTGACTTCCAGGACCCGCAAAACGTTTGTAAATTGAGCCCGCTCCCCAGTTCCAAGCGTTTTGAGGTGTCCCCGGTTGCAGTAATGCAGCCTGCCCACTAGATGTCGCAAAAGAGACAAAAAGTGAAAAAGAACCAGAATGAGGAAATTCCAGGGAGCCGAATCCGCCTGACAGTTCCAGGCGATCGGGCACTTTTTTGCATGCGTCCCTAAAGTGGGTATAGGGTGACACTCCATGCAAAGACCCAGTTTTGCACACCACCGGCAGAATATATGAGAGAGAGGTACCTCTCAGCCCCGACACATTTCGACTCATTTAAGCTGGTTTTCACCTCCGTAGGCCTGGGTATGCGTTTTGGCTATGAGTCCCTGTTCGGCTGGAGGTCTGCACCTTGGCTGAACCCAGGCTTCCGCAGCTGCGTGGGGGGACTTTTGCCGGTCGCCTATCCCAAGTCAGAGAGGTGTTCCTGGGTTGAAGTGAGCCTGGCCAGACCCCCCCGCGGGCCCTGGTTCTCCACATGGGGGCGCCGTCAAGGCTAAAATCTGGATTTTTAGGCCGAGGAGAGGCTCCATGAGGGCGGATGCTTTTGTGGCTTCGACCCCAGTGCTGTTCCACATCCAGTACCCCCCCGCAAGGGCGCCTGTACCCGAGTCGCGCTTCCAGGACTCGTGGGC
>NW_027367481.1:10000-17500 GCF_046119375.1 Phyllobates terribilis | reverse complement strand
AAAGTGTGGGTAAAATATATATCCCACAGGGGGAAAATTGAAAAAAAGTTGAAAAAAAAAATTTTTGGGGACTTAGAAAATTTTTCAACTTTTGTCAGACTTCCAGACAGGGGAGCGTGTCAGTGCGCGCATCCGATTTCAGTTCCAGAGCGATTCGCGCGATGAGTCCTTGATACTTAGTCGTTTTTGCAAAATTTCTGACTTTTTGGAAAATTTCACAATTTTGTGAAAACTTCCACAAAATGAGGTTCTAGTATGTTAGAGGGCATCCCAGGAGGGCTCCAAAAGTGTGGGTAAAATATATATCCCACAGGGGGAAAATTGAAAAAAAGTTGAAAAAAAAAATTTTTGGGGACTTAGAAAATTTTTCAACTTTTGTCAGACTTCCAGACAGGGGAGCGTGTCAGTGCGCGCATCCGATTTCAGTTCCAGAGCGATTCGCGCGATGAGTCCTTGATACTTAGTCGTTTTTGCAAAATTTCTGACTTTTTGGAAAATTTCACAATTTTGTGAAAACTTCCACAAAATGAGGTTCTAGTATGTTAGAGGGCATCCCAGGAGGGCTCCAAAAGTGTGGGTAAAATATATATCCCACAGGGGGAAAATTGAAAAAAAGTTGAAAAAAAAAATTTTTGGGGACTTAGAAAATTTTTCAACTTTTGTCAGACTTCCAGACAGGGGAGCGTGTCAGTGCGCGCATCCGATTTCAGTTCCAGAGCGATTCGCGCGATGAGTCCTTGATACTTAGTCGTTTTTGCAAAATTTCTGACTTTTTGGAAAATTTCACAATTTTGTGAAAACTTCCACAAAATGAGGTTCTAGTATGTTAGAGGGCATCCCAGGAGGGCTCCAAAAGTGTGGGTAAAATATATATCCCACAGGGGGAAAATTGAAAAAAAGTTGAAAAAAAAAATTTTTGGGGACTTAGAAAATTTTTCAACTTTTGTCAGACTTCCAGACAGGGGAGCGTGTCAGTGCGCGCATCCGATTTCAGTTCCAGAGCGATTCGCGCGATGAGTCCTTGATACTTAGTCGTTTTTGCAAAATTTCTGACTTTTTGGAAAATTTCACAATTTTGTGAAAACTTCCACAAAATGAGGTTCTAGTATGTTAGAGGGCATCCCAGGAGGGCTCCAAAAGTGTGGGTAAAATATATATCCCACAGGGGGAAAATTGAAAAAAAGTTGAAAAAAAAAATTTTTGGGGACTTAGAAAATTTTTCAACTTTTGTCAGACTTCCAGACAGGGGAGCGTGTCAGTGCGCGCATCCGATTTCAGTTCCAGAGCGATTCGCGCGATGAGTCCTTGATACTTAGTCGTTTTTGGCAAAATTTCTGACTTTTTGAAAATTTCACAATTTTGTGAAAACTTCCACAAAATGAGGTTCTAGTATGTTAGAGGGCATCCCAGGAGGGCTCCAAAAGTGTGGGTAAAATATATATCCCACAG
The DNA here is from genome assembly GCF_046119375.1 of Phyllobates terribilis. NCBI lineage: Eukaryota > Metazoa > Chordata > Amphibia > Anura > Dendrobatidae > Phyllobates > Phyllobates terribilis. The sequence continues at coordinate 16,051 of NW_027367481.1, read as the reverse complement.
GGGGAAAATTGAAAAAAAGTTGAAAAAAAAAATTTTTGGGGACTTAGAAAATTTTCACACATGTGTCAGACTTCCAGACAGGGGAGCGTGTCAGTGCGCGCATCCGATTTCAGTTCCAGAGCGATTCGCGCGATGAGTCCTTGATACTTAGTCGTTTTTGGCAAAATTTCTGACTTTTTGAAAATTTCACAATTTTGTGAAAACTTCCACAAAATGAGGTTCTAGTATGTTAGAGGGCATCCCAGGAGGGCTCCAAAAGTGTGGGTAAAATATATATCCCACAGGGGGAAAATTGAAAAAAAGTTGAAAAAAAAAATTTTTGGGGACTTAGAAAATTTTCACACATGTGTCAGACTTCCAGAGAGGGGAGCATGTCAGTGCGCGCATCCGATTTCAGTTCCAGAGCGATTCGCGCGATGAGTCCTTGATACTTAGTCGTTTTTGCAAAATTTCTGACTTTTTTGAAAATTTCACAATTTTGTGAAAACTTCCACAAAATGAGGTTCTAGTATGTTAGAGGGCATCCCAGGAGGGCTCCAAAAGTGTGGGTAAAATATATATCCCACAGGGGGAAAATTGAAAAAAAGTTGAAAAAAAAAATTTTTGGGGACTTAGAAAATTTTTCAACTTTTGTCAGACTTCCAGACAGGGGAGCGTGTCAGTGCGCGCATCCGATTTCAGTTCCAGAGCGATTCGCGCGATGAGTCCTTGATACTTAGTCGTTTTTGCAAAATTTCTGACTTTTTTGAAAATTTCACAATTTTGTGAAAACTTCCACAAAATGAGGTTCTAGTATGTTAGAGGGCATCCCAGGAGGGCTCCAAAAGTGTGGGTAAAATATATATCCCACAGGGGGAAAATTGAAAAAAAGTTGAAAAAAAAAATTTTTGGGGACTTAGAAAATTTTTCAACTTTTGTCAGACTTCCAGACAGGGGAGCGTGTCAGTGCGCGCATCCGATTTCAGTTCCAGAGCGATTCGCGCGATGAGTCCTTGATACTTAGTCGTTTTTGGCAAAATTTCTGACTTTTTGAAAATTTCACAATTTTGTGAAAACTTCCACAAAATGAGGTTCTAGTATGTTAGAGGGCATCCCAGGAGGGCTCCAAAAGTGTGGGTAAAATATATATCCCACAGGGGGAAAATTGAAAAAAAGTTGAAAAAAAAAATTTTTGGGGACTTAGAAAATTTTCACACATGTGTCAGACTTCCAGACAGGGGAGCGTGTCAGTGCGCGCATCCGATTTCAGTTCCAGAGCGATTCGCGCGATGAGTCCTTGATACTTAGTCGTTTTTGGCAAAATTTCTGACTTTTTGAAAATTTCACAATTTTGTGAAAACTTCCACAAAATGAGGTTCTAGTATGTTAGAGGGCATCCCAGGAAGGCTCCAAAAGTGTGGGTAAAATATATATCCCACAGGGGGAAAATTGAAAAAAAGTTGAAAAAAAAAATTTTTGGGGACTTAGAAAATTTTCACACATGTGTCAGACTTCCAGAGAGGGGAGCATGTCAGTGCGCGCATCCGATTTCAGTTCCAGAGCGATTCGCGCGATGAGTCCTTGATACTTAGTCGTTTTTGCAAAATTTCTGACTTTTTTGAAAATTTCACAATTTTGTGAAAACTTCCACAAAATGAGGTTCTAGTATGTTAGAGGGCATCCCAGGAGGGCTCCAAAAGTGTGGGTAAAATATATATCCCACAGGGGGAAAATTGAAAAAAAGTTGAAAAAAAAAATTTTTGGGGACTTAGAAAATTTTTCAACTTTTGTCAGACTTCCAGACAGGGGAGCGTGTCAGTGCGCGCATCCGATTTCAGTTCCAGAGCGATTCGCGCGATGAGTCCTTGATACTTAGTCGTTTTTGGCAAAATTTCTGACTTTTTGAAAATTTCACAATTTTGTGAAAACTTCCACAAAATGAGGTTCTAGTATGTTAGAGGGCATCCCAGGAGGGCTCCAAAAGTGTGGGTAAAATATATATCCCACAGGGGGAAAATTGAAAAAAAGTTGAAAAAAAAAATTTTTGGGGACTTAGAAAATTTTCACACATGTGTCAGACTTCCAGACAGGGGAGCGTGTCAGTGCGCGCATCCGATTTCAGTTCCAGAGCGATTCGCGCGATGAGTCCTTGATACTTAGTCGTTTTTGGCAAAATTTCTGACTTTTTGAAAATTTCACAATTTTGTGAAAACTTCCACAAAATGAGGTTCTAGTATGTTAGAGGGCATCCCAGGAGGGCTCCAAAAGTGTGGGTAAAATATATATCCCACAGGGGGAAAATTGAAAAAAAGTTGAAAAAAAAAATTTTTGGGGACTTAGAAAATTTTTCAACTTTTGTCAGACTTCCAGACAGGGGAGCGTGTCAGTGCGCGCATCCGATTTCAGTTCCAGAGCGATTCGCGCGATGAGTCCTTGATACTTAGTCGTTTTTGCAAAATTTCTGACTTTTTGGAAAATTTCACAATTTTGTGAAAACTTCCACAAAATGAGGTTCTAGTATGTTAGAGGGCATCCCAGGAGGGCTCCAAAAGTGTGGGTAAAATATATATCCCACAGGGGGAAAATTGAAAAAAAGTTGAAAAAAAAAATTTTTGGGGACTTAGAAAATTTTTCAACTTTTGTCAGACTTCCAGACAGGGGAGCGTGTCAGTGCGCGCATCCGATTTCAGTTCCAGAGCGATTCGCGCGATGAGTCCTTGATACTTAGTCGTTTTTGCAAAATTTCTGACTTTTTGGAAAATTTCACAATTTTGTGAAAACTTCCACAAAATGAGGTTCTAGTATGTTAGAGGGCATCCCAGGAGGGCTCCAAAAGTGTGGGTAAAATATATATCCCACAGGGGGAAAATTGAAAAAAAGTTGAAAAAAAAAATTTTTGGGGACTTAGAAAATTTTTCAACTTTTGTCAGACTTCCAGACAGGGGAGCGTGTCAGTGCGCGCATCCGATTTCAGTTCCAGAGCGATTCGCGCGATGAGTCCTTGATACTTAGTCGTTTTTGCAAAATTTCTGACTTTTTTGAAAATTTCACAATTTTGTGAAAACTTCCACAAAATGAGGTTCTAGTATGTTAGAGGGCATCCCAGGAGGGCTCCAAAAGTGTGGGTAAAATATATATCCCACAGGGGGAAAATTGAAAAAAAGTTGAAAAAAAAAATTTTTGGGGACTTAGAAAATTTTTCAACTTTTGTCAGACTTCCAGACAGGGGAGCGTGTCAGTGCGCGCATCCGATTTCAGTTCCAGAGCGATTCGCGCGATGAGTCCTTGATACTTAGTCGTTTTTGCAAAATTTCTGACTTTTTGGAAAATTTCACAATTTTGTGAAAACTTCCACAAAATGAGGTTCTAGTATGTTAGAGGGCATCCCAGGAGGGCTCCAAAAGTGTGGGTAAAATATATATCCCACAGGGGGAAAATTGAAAAAAAGTTGAAAAAAAAAATTTTTGGGGACTTAGAAAATTTTTCAACTTTTGTCAGACTTCCAGACAGGGGAGCGTGTCAGTGCGCGCATCCGATTTCAGTTCCAGAGCGATTCGCGCGATGAGTCCTTGATACTTAGTCGTTTTTGGCAAAATTTCTGACTTTTTGAAAATTTCACAATTTTGTGAAAACTTCCACAAAATGAGGTTCTAGTATGTTAGAGGGCATCCCAGGAGGGCTCCAAAAGTGTGGGTAAAATATATATCCCACAGGGGGAAAATTGAAAAAAAGTTGAAAAAAAAAATTTTTGGGGACTTAGAAAATTTTCACACATGTGTCAGACTTCCAGAGAGGGGAGCATGTCAGTGCGCGCATCCGATTTCAGTTCCAGAGCGATTCGCGCGATGAGTCCTTGATACTTAGTCGTTTTTGCAAAATTTCTGACTTTTTGGAAAATTTCACAATTTTGTGAAAACTTCCACAAAATGAGGTTCTAGTATGTTAGAGGGCATCCCAGGAGGGCTCCAAAAGTGTGGGTAAAATATATATCCCACAGGGGGAAAATTGAAAAAAAGTTGAAAAAAAAAATTTTTGGGGACTTAGAAAATTTTTCAACTTTTGTCAGACTTCCAGACAGGGGAGCGTGTCAGTGCGCGCATCCGATTTCAGTTCCAGAGCGATTCGCGCGATGAGTCCTTGATACTTAGTCGTTTTTGGCAAAATTTCTGACTTTTTGAAAATTTCACAATTTTGTGAAAACTTCCACAAAATGAGGTTCTAGTATGTTAGAGGGCATCCCAGGAGGGCTCCAAAAGTGTGGGTAAAATATATATCCCACAGGGGGAAAATTGAAAAAAAGTTGAAAAAAAAAATTTTTGGGGACTTAGAAAATTTTCACACATGTGTCAGACTTCCAGAGAGGGGAGCATGTCAGTGCGCGCATCCGATTTCAGTTCCAGAGCGATTCGCGCGATGAGTCCTTGATACTTAGTCGTTTTTGCAAAATTTCTGACTTTTTTGAAAATTTCACAATTTTGTGAAAACTTCCACAAAATGAGGTTCTAGTATGTTAGAGGGCATCCCAGGAGGGCTCCAAAAGTGTGGGTAAAATATATATCCCACAGGGGGAAAATTGAAAAAAAGTTGAAAAAAAAAATTTTTGGGGACTTAGAAAATTTTTCAACTTGTGTCAGACTTCCAGAGAGGGGAGCATGTCAGTGCGCGCATCCGATTTCAGTTCCAGAGCGATTCGCGCGATGAGTCCTTGATACTTAGTCGTTTTCAGAAGTCACAATTTTGACTTCCAGGACCCGCAAAACGTTTGTAAATTGAGCCCGCTCCCCAGTTCCAAGCGTTTTGAGGTGTCCCCGGTTGCAGTAATGCAGCCTGCCCACTAGATGTCGCAAAAGAGACAAAAAGTGAAAAAGAACCAGAATGAGGAAATTCCAGGGAGCCGAATCCGCCTGACAGTTCCAGGCGATCGGGCACTTTTTTGCATGCGTCCCTAAAGTGGGTATAGGGTGACACTCCATGCAAAGACCCAGTTTTGCACACCACCGGCAGAATATATGAGAGAGAGGTACCTCTCAGCCCCGACACATTTCGACTCATTTAAGCTGGTTTTCACCTCCGTAGGCCTGGGTATGCGTTTTGGCTATGAGTCCCTGTTCGGCTGGAGGTCTGCACCTTGGCTGAACCCAGGCTTCCGCAGCTGCGTGGGGGGACTTTTGCCGGTCGCCTATCCCAAGTCAGAGAGGTGTTCCTGGGTTGAAGTGAGCCTGGCCAGACCCCCCCGCGGGCCCTGGTTCTCCACATGGGGGCGCCGTCAAGGCTAAAATCTGGATTTTTAGGCCGAGGAGAGGCTCCATGAGGGCGGATGCTTTTGTGGCTTCGACCCCAGTGCTGTTCCACATCCAGTACCCCCCCGCAAGGGCGCCTGTACCCGAGTCGCGCTTCCAGGACTCGTGGGCACGTATCTCCCGACGACAGGGGTTTGCAGCCTCCGTACTTGGGCAAGTCCCTACATGCACCCCTGCTCTTCCTCCGATCGATCTGGCGCAGCGCTCCCGGGTGGGGAGGTGGCGCCGCTCGCTCGGCCCGGGCTTTGGAGCCCGCGCTGGCTTAAGGTGAGCGGTCCCCTTCCTCCTCTACCCCCGGGCTTCCGACACCTATCTTTGGGCGCGCATGCCGGCCTCGCCTCCCGTCTGCGGAGGTGGCCGAGCCGTGGGGAGTTTGACCCGAACCGAGCGAAGGCAGTGGTCCGACGACCCGTACGGGCGAACGGCGGGGCGCCCACCCAGCCAGGCGTGGGGGCCCGTCGTCCGAATCGCTCCCTGTGCGGGGAAGCACAGCGATCTTCTCCGAGGGCGGCCCTTTTCTTCCAGATGCGTACCCGGCCAGCGGAGGCTCGCGCTGCCCCTCGTGTCCGAAAGGGCGGCCTCCGCGGCGGTGGCGACAGCGGCGGCGGTGGGTGGCCTCTCCGCGCCACTGCCGAGCTTCGCGATTTCCAGTCTTTTCCCGAGCCCCTACGTCAGTGGGGAGGACGACAGAGGTGTGGAGGCAGGCGAAGGGGGTTCTCACCGTGCGGTGTGCCCCAGCCCGACCGTTGCCTTCCCCCTCGACCCTCGTCCT
>NW_027367480.1:0-57748 GCF_046119375.1 Phyllobates terribilis | reverse complement strand
TGATAAAGAAGATTCAAAGAGAGTGAGATGCCAGCTCCTTTCATTCAGTCAGTAGCTTCAAACATTTCTGGTATATGAAAAACATGTTTTTCAATGGCAAAAATCAATGAATATTGTAAATGCACAAACAGTAATATCTCCACATTGCACGGTGCAATTCTGAAATTTTTTGCTTTTTCCTGCTAATCCTAGCATGATAAAGAAGATTCAAAGAGAGTGAGATGCCAGCTCCTTTCATTCAGTCAGTAGCTTCAAACATTTCTGGTATATGAAAAACATGTTTTTCAATGGCAAAAATCAATGAATATTGTAAATGCACAAACAGTAATATCTCCACATTGCACGGTGCAATTCTGAAATTTTTAGCTTTTTCCTGCTAATCCTAGCATGATAAAGAAGATTCAAAGAGAGTGAGATGCCAGCTCCTTTCATTCAGTCAGTAGCTTCAAACATTTCTGGTATATGAAAAACATGTTTTTCAATGGCAAAAATCAATGAATATTGTAAATGCACAAACAGTAATATCTCCACATTGCACGGTGCAATTCTGAAATTTTTAGCTTTTTCCTGTTAATCCTAGCATGATAAAGAAGATTCAAAGAGAGTGAGATGCCAGCTCCTTTCATTCAGTCAGTAGCTTCAAACATTTCTGGACGTTTTTCAATGGCAAAAATCAATGAATATTGTAAATGCACAAACAGTAATATCTCCACATTGCAAGGTGCAATTCTGAAATTTTTAGCTTTTTCCTGTTAATCCTAGCATGATAAAGAAGATTCAAAGAGAGTGAGATGCCAGCTCCTTTCATTCAGTCAGTAGCTTCAAACATTTCTGGTATATGAAAAACATGTTTTTCAATGGCAAAAATCAATGAATATTGTAAATGCACAAACAGTAATATCTCCACATTGCACGGTGCAATTCTGAAATTTTTAGCTTTTTCCTGCTAATCCTAGCATGATAAAGAAGATTCAAAGAGAGTGAGATGCCAGCTCCTTTCATTCAGTCAGTAGCTTCAAACATTTCTGGTATATGAAAAACATGTTTTTCAATGGCAAAAATCAATGAATATTGTAAATGCACAAACAGTAATATCTCCACATTGCAAGGTGCAATTCTGAAATTTTTTGCTTTTTCCTGTTAATCCTAGCATGATAAAGAAGATTCAAAGAGAGTGAGATGCCAGCTCCTTTCATTCAGTCAGTAGCTTCAAACATTTCTGGTATATGAAAAACATGTTTTTCAATGGCAAAAATCAATGAATATTGTAAATGCACAAACAGTAATATCTCCACATTGCACGGTGCAATTCTGAAATTTTTTGCTTTTTCCTGCTAATCCTAGCATGATAAAGAAGATTCAAAGAGAGTGAGATGCCAGCTCCTTTCATTCAGTCAGTAGCTTCAAACATTTCTGGACGTTTTTCAATGGCAAAAATCAATGAATATTGTAAATGCACAAACAGTAATATCTCCACATTGCACGGTGCAATTCTGAAATTTTTAGCTTTTTCCTGTTAATCCTAGCATGATAAAGAAGATTCAAAGAGAGTGAGATGCCAGCTCATTTCATTCAGTCAGTAGCTTCAAACATTTCTGGTATATGAAAAACATGTTTTTCAATGGCAAAAATCAATGAATATTGTAAATGCACAAACAGTAATATCTCCACATTGCAAGGTGCAATTCTGAAATTTTTAGCTTTTTCCTGCTAATCCTAGCATGATAAAGAAGATTCAAAGAGAGTGAGATGCCAGCTCTTTTCATTCAGTCAGTAGCTTCAAACATTTCTGGTATATGAAAAACATGTTTTTCAATGGCAAAAATCAATGAATATTGTAAATGCACAAACAGTAATATCTCCACATTGCACGGTGCAATTCTGAAATTTTTTGCTTTTTCCTGCTAATCCTAGCATGATAAAGAAGATTCAAAGAGAGTGAGATGCCAGCTCCTTTCATTCAGTCAGTAGCTTCAAACATTTCTGGACGTTTTTCAATGGCAAAAATCAATGAATATTGTAAATGCACAAACAGTAATATCTCCACATTGCACGGTGCAATTCTGAAATTTTTTGCTTTTTCCTGCTAATCCTAGCATGATAAAGAAGATTCAAAGAGAGTGAGATGCCAGCTCCTTTCATTCAGTCAGTAGCTTCAAACATTTCTGGTATATGAAAAACATGTTTTTCAATGGCAAAAATCAATGAATATTGTAAATGCACAAACAGTAATATCTCCACATTGCAAGGTGCAATTCTGAAATTTTTTGCTTTTTCCTGCTAATCCTAGCATGATAAAGAAGATTCAAAGAGAGTGAGATGCCAGCTCCTTTCATTCAGTCAGTAGCTTCAAACATTTCTGGTATATGAAAAACATGTTTTTCAATGGCAAAAATCAATGAATATTGTAAATGCACAAACAGTAATATCTCCACATTGCACGGTGCAATTCTGAAATTTTTAGCTTTTTCCTGTTAATCCTAGCATGATAAAGAAGATTCAAAGAGAGTGAGATGCCAGCTCCTTTCATTCAGTCAGTAGCTTCAAACATTTCTGGTATATGAAAAACATGTTTTTCAATGGCAAAAATCAATGAATATTGTAAATGCACAAACAGTAATATCTCCACATTGCACGGTGCAATTCTGAAATTTTTTGCTTTTTCCTGCTAATCCTAGCATGATAAAGAAGATTCAAAGAGAGTGAGATGCCAGCTCCTTTCATTCAGTCAGTAGCTTCAAACATTTCTGGTATATGAAAAACATGTTTTTCAATGGCAAAAATCAATGAATATTGTAAATGCACAAACAGTAATATCTCCACATTGCACGGTGCAATTCTGAAATTTTTAGCTTTTTCCTGTTAATCCTAGCATGATAAAGAAGATTCAAAGAGAGTGAGATGCCAGCTCCTTTCATTCAGTCAGTAGCTTCAAACATTTCTGGTATATGAAAAACATGTTTTTCAATGGCAAAAATCAATGAATATTGTAAATGCACAAACAGTAATATCTCCACATTGCAAGGTGCAATTCTGAAATTTTTAGCTTTTTCCTGTTAATCCTAGCATGATAAAGAAGATTCAAAGAGAGTGAGATGCCAGCTCCTTTCATTCAGTCAGTAGCTTCAAACATTTCTGGACGTTTTTCAATGGCAAAAATCAATGAATATTGTAAATGCACAAACAGTAATATCTCCACATTGCACGGTGCAATTCTGAAATTTTTTGCTTTTTCCTGCTAATCCTAGCATGATAAAGAAGATTCAAAGAGAGTGAGATGCCAGCTCCTTTCATTCAGTCAGTAGCTTCAAACATTTCTGGTATATGAAAAACATGTTTTTCAATGGCAAAAATCAATGAATATTGTAAATGCACAAACAGTAATATCTCCACATTGCACGGTGCAATTCTGAAATTTTTAGCTTTTTCCTGTTAATCCTAGCATGATAAAGAAGATTCAAAGAGAGTGAGATGCCAGCTCCTTTCATTCAGTCAGTAGCTTCAAACATTTCTTGACGTTTTTCAATGGCAAAAATCAATGAATATTGTAAATGCACAAACAGTAATATCTCCACATTGCAAGGTGCAATTCTGAAATTTTTTGCTTTTTCCTGCTAATCCTAGCATGATAAAGAAGATTCAAAGAGAGTGAGATGCCAGCTCCTTTCATTCAGTCAGTAGCTTCAAACATTTCTGGTATATGAAAAACATGTTTTTCAATGGCAAAAATCAATGAATATTGTAAATGCACAAACAGTAATATCTCCACATTGCACGGTGCAATTCTGAAATTTTTAGCTTTTTCCTGTTAATCCTAGCATGATAAAGAAGATTCAAAGAGAGTGAGATGCCAGCTCCTTTCATTCAGTCAGTAGCTTCAAACATTTCTGGTATATGAAAAACATGTTTTTCAATGGCAAAAATCAATGAATATTGTAAATGCACAAACAGTAATATCTCCACATTGCACGGTGCAATTCTGAAATTTTTAGCTTTTTCCTGCTAATCCTAGCATGATAAAGAAGATTCAAAGAGAGTGAGATGCCAGCTCCTTTCATTCAGTCAGTAGCTTCAAACATTTCTGGACGTTTTTCAATGGCAAAAATCAATGAATATTGTAAATGCACAAACAGTAATATCTCCACATTGCACGGTGCAATTCTGAAATTTTTTGCTTTTTCCTGCTAATCCTAGCATGATAAAGAAGATTCAAAGAGAGTGAGATGCCAGCTCCTTTCATTCAGTCAGTAGCTTCAAACATTTCTGGTATATGAAAAACATGTTTTTCAATGGCAAAAATCAATGAATATTGTAAATGCACAAACAGTAATATCTCCACATTGCACGGTGCAATTCTGAAATTTTTAGCTTTTTCCTGTTAATCCTAGCATGATAAAGAAGATTCAAAGAGAGTGAGATGCCAGCTCCTTTCATTCAGTCAGTAGCTTCAAACATTTCTGGACGTTTTTCAATGGCAAAAATCAATGAATATTGTAAATGCACAAACAGTAATATCTCCACATTGCACGGTGCAATTCTGAAATTTTTTGCTTTTTCCTGCTAATCCTAGCATGATAAAGAAGATTCAAAGAGAGTGAGATGCCAGCTCCTTTCATTCAGTCAGTAGCTTCAAACATTTCTGGACGTTTTTCAATGGCAAAAATCAATGAATATTGTAAATGCACAAACAGTAATATCTCCACATTGCACGGTGCAATTCTGAAATTTTTTGCTTTTTCCTGCTAATCCTAGCATGATAAAGAAGATTCAAAGAGAGTGAGATGCCAGCTCCTTTCATTCAGTCAGTAGCTTCAAACATTTCTGGTATATGAAAAACATGTTTTTCAATGGCAAAAATCAATGAATATTGTAAATGCACAAACAGTAATATCTCCACATTGCAAGGTGCAATTCTGAAATTTTTTGCTTTTTCCTGCTAATCCTAGCATGATAAAGAAGATTCAAAGAGAGTGAGATGCCAGCTCCTTTCATTCAGTCAGTAGCTTCAAACATTTCTGGTATATGAAAAACATGTTTTTCAATGGCAAAAATCAATGAATATTGTAAATGCACAAACAGTAATATCTCCACATTGCACGGTGCAATTCTGAAATTTTTAGCTTTTTCCTGTTAATTCTAGCATGATAAAGAAGATTCAAAGAGAGTGAGATGCCAGCTCCTTTCATTCAGTCAGTAGCTTCAAACATTTCTGGTATATGAAAAACATGTTTTTCAATGGTAAAAATCAATGAATATTGTAAATGCACAAACAGTAATATCTCCACATTGCACGGTGCAATTCTGAAATTTTTTGCTTTTTCCTGCTAATCCTAGCATGATAAAGAAGATTCAAAGAGAGTGAGATGCCAGCTCCTTTCATTCAGTCAGTAGCTTCAAACATTTCTGGTATATGAAAAACATGTTTTTCAATGGCAAAAATCAATGAATATTGTAAATGCACAAACAGTAATATCTCCACATTGCACGGTGCAATTCTGAAATTTTTAGCTTTTTCCTGTTAATCCTAGCATGATAAAGAAGATTCAAAGAGAGTGAGATGCCAGCTCCTTTCATTCAGTCAGTAGCTTCAAACATTTCTGGTATATGAAAAACATGTTTTTCAATGGCAAAAATCAATGAATATTGTAAATGCACAAACAGTAATATCTCCACATTGCAAGGTGCAATTCTGAAATTTTTAGCTTTTTCCTGTTAATCCTAGCATGATAAAGAAGATTCAAAGAGAGTGAGATGCCAGCTCCTTTCATTCAGTCAGTAGCTTCAAACATTTCTGGACGTTTTTCAATGGCAAAAATCAATGAATATTGTAAATGCACAAACAGTAATATCTCCACATTGCACGGTGCAATTCTGAAATTTTTTGCTTTTTCCTGCTAATCCTAGCATGATAAAGAAGATTCAAAGAGAGTGAGATGCCAGCTCCTTTCATTCAGTCAGTAGCTTCAAACATTTCTGGTATATGAAAAACATGTTTTTCAATGGCAAAAATCAATGAATATTGTAAATGCACAAACAGTAATATCTCCACATTGCACGGTGCAATTCTGAAATTTTTTGCTTTTTCCTGCTAATCCTAGCATGATAAAGAAGATTCAAAGAGAGTGAGATGCCAGCTCCTTTCATTCAGTCAGTAGCTTCAAACATTTCTGGACGTTTTTCAATGGCAAAAATCAATGAATATTGTAAATGCACAAACAGTAATATCTCCACATTGCACGGTGCAATTCTGAAATTTTTTGCTTTTTCCTGCTAATCCTAGCATGATAAAGAAGATTCAAAGAGAGTGAGATGCCAGCTCCTTTCATTCAGTCAGTAGCTTCAAACATTTCTGGTATATGAAAAACATGTTTTTCAATGGCAAAAATCAATGAATATTGTAAATGCACAAACAGTAATATCTCCACATTGCAAGGTGCAATTCTGAAATTTTTTGCTTTTTCCTGCTAATCCTAGCATGATAAAGAAGATTCAAAGAGAGTGAGATGCCAGCTCCTTTCATTCAGTCAGTAGCTTCAAACATTTCTGGTATATGAAAAACATGTTTTTCAATGGCAAAAATCAATGAATATTGTAAATGCACAAACAGTAATATCTCCACATTGCACGGTGCAATTCTGAAATTTTTAGCTTTTTCCTGTTAATCCTAGCATGATAAAGAAGATTCAAAGAGAGTGAGATGCCAGCTCCTTTCATTCAGTCAGTAGCTTCAAACATTTCTGGTATATGAAAAACATGTTTTTCAATGGCAAAAATCAATGAATATTGTAAATGCACAAACAGTAATATCTCCACATTGCACGGTGCAATTCTGAAATTTTTTGCTTTTTCCTGCTAATCCTAGCATGATAAAGAAGATTCAAAGAGAGTGAGATGCCAGCTCCTTTCATTCAGTCAGTAGCTTCAAACATTTCTGGTATATGAAAAACATGTTTTTCAATGGCAAAAATCAATGAATATTGTAAATGCACAAACAGTAATATCTCCACATTGCACGGTGCAATTCTGAAATTTTTAGCTTTTTCCTGTTAATCCTAGCATGATAAAGAAGATTCAAAGAGAGTGAGATGCCAGCTCCTTTCATTCAGTCAGTAGCTTCAAACATTTCTGGTATATGAAAAACATGTTTTTCAATGGCAAAAATCAATGAATATTGTAAATGCACAAACAGTAATATCTCCACATTGCAAGGTGCAATTCTGAAATTTTTAGCTTTTTCCTGTTAATCCTAGCATGATAAAGAAGATTCAAAGAGAGTGAGATGCCAGCTCCTTTCATTCAGTCAGTAGCTTCAAACATTTCTGGACGTTTTTCAATGGCAAAAATCAATGAATATTGTAAATGCACAAACAGTAATATCTCCACATTGCACGGTGCAATTCTGAAATTTTTTGCTTTTTCCTGCTAATCCTAGCATGATAAAGAAGATTCAAAGAGAGTGAGATGCCAGCTCCTTTCATTCAGTCAGTAGCTTCAAACATTTCTGGTATATGAAAAACATGTTTTTCAATGGCAAAAATCAATGAATATTGTAAATGCACAAACAGTAATATCTCCACATTGCACGGTGCAATTCTGAAATTTTTAGCTTTTTCCTGTTAATCCTAGCATGATAAAGGAGATTCAAAGAGAGTGAGATGCCAGCTCCTTTCATTCAGTCAGTAGCTTCAAACATTTCTGGACGTTTTTCAATGGCAAAAATCAATGAATATTGTAAATGCACAAACAGTAATATCTCCACATTGCAAGGTGCAATTCTGAAATTTTTTGCTTTTTCCTGCTAATCCTAGCATGATAAAGAAGATTCAAAGAGAGTGAGATGCCAGCTCCTTTCATTCAGTCAGTAGCTTCAAACATTTCTGGTATATGAAAAACATGTTTTTCAATGGCAAAAATCAATGAATATTGTAAATGCACAAACAGTAATATCTCCACATTGCACGGTGCAATTCTGAAATTTTTAGCTTTTTCCTGTTAATCCTAGCATGATAAAGAAGATTCAAAGAGAGTGAGATGCCAGCTCCTTTCATTCAGTCAGTAGCTTCAAACATTTCTGGTATATGAAAAACATGTTTTTCAATGGCAAAAATCAATGAATATTGTAAATGCACAAACAGTAATATCTCCACATTGCACGGTGCAATTCTGAAATTTTTAGCTTTTTCCTGCTAATCCTAGCATGATAAAGAAGATTCAAAGAGAGTGAGATGCCAGCTCCTTTCATTCAGTCAGTAGCTTCAAACATTTCTGGACGTTTTTCAATGGCAAAAATCAATGAATATTGTAAATGCACAAACAGTAATATCTCCACATTGCACGGTGCAATTCTGAAATTTTTTGCTTTTTCCTGCTAATCCTAGCATGATAAAGAAGATTCAAAGAGAGTGAGATGCCAGCTCCTTTCATTCAGTCAGTAGCTTCAAACATTTCTGGTATATGAAAAACATGTTTTTCAATGGCAAAAATCAATGAATATTGTAAATGCACAAACAGTAATATCTCCACATTGCACGGTGCAATTCTGAAATTTTTAGCTTTTTCCTGTTAATCCTAGCATGATAAAGAAGATTCAAAGAGAGTGAGATGCCAGCTCCTTTCATTCAGTCAGTAGCTTCAAACATTTCTGGACGTTTTTCAATGGCAAAAATCAATGAATATTGTAAATGCACAAACAGTAATATCTCCACATTGCACGGTGCAATTCTGAAATTTTTTGCTTTTTCCTGCTAATCCTAGCATGATAAAGAAGATTCAATGAGAGTGAGATGCCAGCTCCTTTCATTCAGTCAGTAGCTTCAAACATTTCTGGTATATGAAAAACATGTTTTTCAATGGCAAAAATCAATGAATATTGTAAATGCACAAACAGTAATATCTCCACATTGCACGGTGCAATTCTGAAATTTTTAGCTTTTTCCTGTTAATCCTAGCATGATAAAGAAGATTCAAAGAGAGTGAGATGCCAGCTCCTTTCATTCAGTCAGTAGCTTCAAACATTTCTGGTATATGAAAAACATGTTTTTCAATGGCAAAAATCAATGAATATTGTAAATGCACAAACAGTAATATCTCCACATTGCACGGTGCAATTCTGAAATTTTTAGCTTTTTCCTGCTAATCCTAGCATGATAAAGAAGATTCAAAGAGAGTGAGATGCCAGCTCCTTTCATTCAGTCAGTAGCTTCAAACATTTCTGGACGTTTTTCAATGGCAAAAATCAATGAATATTGTAAATGCACAAACAGTAATATCTCCACATTGCACGGTGCAATTCTGAAATTTTTTGCTTTTTCCTGCTAATCCTAGCATGATAAAGAAGATTCAAAGAGAGTGAGATGCCAGCTCCTTTCATTCAGTCAGTAGCTTCAAACATTTCTGGTATATGAAAAACATGTTTTTCAATGGCAAAAATCAATGAATATTGTAAATGCACAAACAGTAATATCTCCACATTGCACGGTGCAATTCTGAAATTTTTAGCTTTTTCCTGTTAATCCTAGCATGATAAAGAAGATTCAAAGAGAGTGAGATGCCAGCTCCTTTCATTCAGTCAGTAGCTTCAAACATTTCTGGTATATGAAAAACATGTTTTTCAATGGCAAAAATCAATGAATATTGTAAATGCACAAACAGTAATATCTCCACATTGCACGGTGCAATTCTGAAATTTTTAGCTTTTTCCTGTTAATCCTAGCATGATAAAGAAGATTCAAAGAGAGTGAGATGCCAGCTCCTTTCATTCAGTCAGTAGCTTCAAACATTTCTGGACGTTTTTCAATGGCAAAAATCAATGAATATTGTAAATGCACAAACAGTAATATCTCCACATTGCACGGTGCAATTCTGAAATTTTTTGCTTTTTCCTGCTAATCCTAGCATGATAAAGAAGATTCAAAGAGAGTGAGATGCCAGCTCCTTTCATTCAGTCAGTAGCTTCAAACATTTCTGGTATATGAAAAACATGTTTTTCAATGGCAAAAATCAATGAATATTGTAAATGCACAAACAGTAATATCTCCACATTGCAAGGTGCAATTCTGAAATTTTTTGCTTTTTCCTGCTAATCCTAGCATGATAAAGAAGATTCAAAGAGAGTGAGATGCCAGCTCCTTTCATTCAGTCAGTAGCTTCAAACATTTCTGGTATATGAAAAACATGTTTTTCAATGGCAAAAATCAATGAATATTGTAAATGCACAAACAGTAATATCTCCACATTGCACGGTGCAATTCTGAAATTTTTTGCTTTTTCCTGCTAATCCTGGCATGATAAAGAAGATTCAAAGAGAGTGAGATGCCAGCTCCTTTCATTCAGTCAGTAGCTTCAAACATTTCTGGTATATGAAAAACATGTTTTTCAATTGCAAAAATCAATGAATATTGTAAATGCACAAACAGTAATATCTCCACATTGCAAGGTGCAATTCTGAAATTTTTTGCTTTTTCCTGCTAATCCTAGCATGATAAAGAAGATTCAAAGAGAGTGAGATGCCAGCTCCTTTCATTCAGTCAGTAGCTTCAAACATTTCTGGACGTTTTTCAATGGCAAAAATCAATGAATATTGTAAATGCACAAACAGTAATATCTCCACATTGCACGGTGCAATTCTGAAATTTTTTGCTTTTTCCTGCTAATCCTAGCATGATAAAGAAGATTCAAAGAGAGTGAGATGCCAGCTCCTTTCATTCAGTCAGTAGCTTCAAACATTTCTGGTATATGAAAAACATGTTTTTCAATGGCAAAAATCAATGAATATTGTAAATGCACAAACAGTAATATCTCCACATTGCACGGTGCAATTCTGAAATTTTTAGCTTTTTCCTGTTAATCCTAGCATGATAAAGAAAATTCAAAGAGAGTGAGATGCCAGCTCCTTTCATTCAGTCAGTAGCTTCAAACATTTCTGGTATATGAAAAACATGTTTTTCAATGGCAAAAATCAATGAATATTGTAAATGCACAAACAGTAATATCTCCACATTGCAAGGTGCAATTCTGAAATTTTTTGCTTTTTCCTGTAAATCCCAGCATGATAAAGAAGATTCAAAGAGAGTGAGATGCCAGCTCCTTTCATTCAGTCAGTAGCTTCAAACATTTCTGGACGTTTTTCAATGGCAAAAATCAATGAATATTGTAAATGCACAAACAGTAATATCTCCACATTGCAAGGTGCAATTCTGAAATTTTTTGCTTTTTCCTGCTAATCCTAGCATGATAAAGAAGATTCAAAGAGAGTGAGATGCCAGCTCCTTTCATTCAGTCAGTAGCTTCAAACATTTCTGGACGTTTTTCAATGGCAAAAATCAATGAATATTGTAAATGCACAAACAGTAATATCTCCACATTGCACGGTGCAATTCTGAAATTTTTAGCTTTTTCCTGCTAATCCTAGCATGATAAAGAAGATTCAAAGAGAGTGAGATGCCAGCTCCTTTCATTCAGTCAGTAGCTTCAAACATTTCTGGTATATGAAAAACATGTTTTTCAATGGCAAAAATCAATGAATATTGTAAATGCACAAACAGTAATATCTCCACATTGCAAGGTGCAATTCTGAAATTTTTTGCTTTTTCCTGTTAATCCTAGCATGATAAAGAAGATTCAAAGAGAGTGAGATGCCAGCTCCTTTCATTCAGTCAGTAGCTTCAAACATTTCTGGACGTTTTTCAATGGCAAAAATCAATGAATATTGTAAATGCACAAACAGTAATATCTCCACATTGCACGGTGCAATTCTGAAATTTTTAGCTTTTTCCTGTTAATCCTAGCATGATAAAGAAGATTCAAAGAGAGTGAGATGCCAGCTCCTTTCATTCAGTCAGTAGCTTCAAACATTTCTGGTATATGAAAAACATGTTTTTCAATGGCAAAAATCAATGAATATTGTAAATGCACAAACAGTAATATCTCCACATTGCACGGTGCAATTCTGAAATTTTTTGCTTTTCCTGTTAATCCTAGCATGATAAAGAAGATTCAAAGAGAGTGAGATGCCAGCTCCTTTCATTCAGTCAGTAGCTTCAAACATTTCTGGTATATGAAAAACATGTTTTTCAATGGCAAAAATCAATGAATATTGTAAATGCACAAACAGTAATATCTCCACATTGCACGGTGCAATTCTGAAATTTTTAGCTTTTTCCTGCTAATCCTAGCATGATAAAGAAGATTCAAAGAGAGTGAGATGCCAGCTCCTTTCATTCAGTCAGTAGCTTCAAACATTTCTGGTATATGAAAAACATGTTTTTCAATGGCAAAAATCAATGAATATTGTAAATGCACAAACAGTAATATCTCCACATTGCACGGTGCAATTCTGAAATTTTTAGCTTTTTCCTGTTAATCCTAGCATGATAAAGAAGATTCAAAGAGAGTGAGATGCCAGCTCCTTTCATTCAGTCAGTAGCTTCAAACATTTCTGGTATATGAAAAACATGTTTTTCAATGGCAAAAATCAATGAATATTGTAAATGCACAAACAGTAATATCTCCACATTGCAAGGTGCAATTCTGAAATTTTTAGCTTTTTCCTGCTAATCCTAGCATGATAAAGAAGATTCAAGAGAGAGTGAGATGCCAGCTCCTTTCATTCAGTCAGTAGCTTCAAACATTTCTGGTATATGAAAAACATGTTTTTCAATGGCAAAAATCAATGAATATTGTAAATGCACAAACAGTAATATCTCCACATTGCACGGTGCAATTCTGAAATTTTTTGCTTTTTCCTGCTAATCCTAGCATGATAAAGAAGATTCAAAGAGAGTGAGATGCCAGCTCCTTTCATTCAGTCAGTAGCTTCAAACATTTCTGGTATATGAAAAACATGTTTTTCAATGGCAAAAATCAATGAATATTGTAAATGCACAAACAGTAATATCTCCACATTGCAAGGTGCAATTCTGAAATTTTTAGCTTTTTCCTGCTAATCCTAGCATGATAAAGAAGATTCAAAGAGAGTGAGATGCCAGCTCCTTTCATTCAGTCAGTAGCTTCAAACATTTCTGGTATATGAAAAACATGTTTTTCAATGGCAAAAATCAATGAATATTGTAAATGCACAAACAGTAATATCTCCACATTGCACGGTGCAATTCTGACATTTTTTGCTTTTTCCTGCTAATCCTAGCATGATAAAGAAGATTCAAAGAGAGTGAGATGCCAGCTCCTTTCATTCAGTCAGTAGCTTCAAACATTTCTGGTATATGAAAAACATGTTTTTCAATGGCAAAAATCAATGAATATTGTAAATGCACAAACAGTAATATCTCCACATTGCAAGGTGCAATTCTGAAATTTTTAGCTTTTTCCTGTTAATCCTAGCATGATAAAGAAGATTCAAAGAGAGTGAGATGCCAGCTCCTTTCATTCAGTCAGTAGCTTCAAACATTTCTGGACGTTTTTCAATGGCAAAAATCAATGAATATTGTAAATGCACAAACAGTAATATCTCCACATTGCAAGGTGCAATTCTGAAATTTTTTGCTTTTTCCTGCTAATCCTAGCATGATAAAGAAGATTCAAAGAGAGTGAGATGCCAGCTCCTTTCATTCAGTCAGTAGCTTCAAACATTTCTGGTATATGAAAAACATGTTTTTCAATGGCAAAAATCAATGAATATTGTAAATGCACAAACAGTAATATCTCCACATTGCAAGGTGCAATTCTGAAATTTTTAGCTTTTTCCTGCTAATCCTAGCATGATAAAGAAGATTCAAAGAGAGTGAGATGCCAGCTCCTTTCATTCAGTCAGTAGCTTCAAACATTTCTGGTATATGAAAAACATGTTTTTCAATGGCAAAAATCAATGAATATTGTAAATGCACAAACAGTAATATCTCCACATTGCACGGTGCAATTCTGAAATTTTTAGGTTTTTCCTGTTAATCCTAGCATGATAAAGAAGATTCAAAGAGAGTGAGATGCCAGCTCCTTTCATTCAGTCAGTAGCTTCAAACATTTCTGGTATATGAAAAACATGTTTTTCAATGGCAAAAATCAATGAATATTGTAAATGCACAAACAGTAATATCTCCACATTGCACGGTGCAATTCTGAAATTTTTAGCTTTTTCCTGTTAATCCTAGCATGATAAAGAAGATTCAAAGAGAGTGAGATGCCAGCTCCTTTCATTCAGTCAGTAGCTTCAAACATTTCTGGTATATGAAAAACATGTTTTTCAATGGCAAAAATCAATGAATATTGTAAATGCACAAACAGTAATATCTCCACATTGCACGGTGCAATTCTGAAATTTTTAGCTTTTTCCTGCTAATCCTAGCATGATAAAGAAGATTCAAAGAGAGTGAGATGCCAGCTCCTTTCATTCAGTCAGTAGCTTCAAACATTTCTGGTATATGAAAAACATGTTTTTCAATGGCAAAATTCAATGAATATTGTAAATGCACAAACAGTAATATCTCCACATTGCAAGGTGCAATTCTGAAATTTTTAGCTTTTTCCTGCTAATCCTAGCATGATAAAGAAGATTCAAAGAGAGTGAGATGCCAGCTCCTTTCATTCAGTCAGTAGCTTCAAACATTTCTGGTATATGAAAAACATGTTTTTCAATGGCAAAAATCAATGAATATTGTAAATGCACAAACAGTAATATCTCCACATTGCAAGGTGCAATTCTGAAATTTTTTGCTTTTTCCTGCTAATCCTAGCATGATAAAGAAGATTCAAAGAGAGTGAGATGCCAGCTCCTTTCATTCAGTCAGTAGCTTCAAACATTTCTGGTATATGAAAAACATGTTTTTCAATGGCAAAAATCAATGAATATTGTAAATGCACAAACAGTAATATCTCCACATTGCACGGTGCAATTCTGAAATTTTTAGCTTTTTCCTGCTAATCCTAGCATGATAAAGAAGATTCAAAGAGAGTGAGATGCCAGCTCCTTTCATTCAGTCAGTAGCTTCAAACATTTCTGGTATATGAAAAACATGTTTTTCAATGGCAAAAATCAATGAATATTGTAAATGCACAAACAGTAATATCTCCACATTGCACGGTGCAATTCTGAAATTTTTTGCTTTTTCCTGCTAATCCTAGCATGATAAAGAAGATTCAAAGAGAGTGAGATGCCAGCTCCTTTCATTCAGTCAGTAGCTTCAAACATTTCTGGACGTTTTTCAATGGCAAAAATCAATGAATATTGTAAATGCACAAACAGTAATATCTCCACATTGCACGGTGCAATTCTGAAATTTTTAGCTTTTTCCTGCTAATCCTAGCATGATAAAGAAGATTCAAAGAGAGTGAGATGCCAGCTCCTTTCATTCAGTCAGTAGCTTCAAACATTTCTGGTATATGAAAAACATGTTTTTCAATGGCAAAAATCAATGAATATTGTAAATGCACAAACAGTAATATCTCCACATTGCAAGGTGCAATTCTGAAATTTTTTGCTTTTTCCTGTTAATCCTAGCATGATAAAGAAGATTCAAAGAGAGTGAGATGCCAGCTCCTTTCATTCAGTCAGTAGCTTCAAACATTTCTGGACGTTTTTCAATGGCAAAAATCAATGAATATTGTAAA
Source organism: Phyllobates terribilis (assembly GCF_046119375.1). Classification (NCBI taxonomy): domain Eukaryota; kingdom Metazoa; phylum Chordata; class Amphibia; order Anura; family Dendrobatidae; genus Phyllobates; species Phyllobates terribilis. The sequence goes on along the minus strand of NW_027367480.1, from coordinate 42,190 downwards.
TGCACAAACAGTAATATCTCCACATTGCACGGTGCAATTCTGAAATTTTTAGCTTTTTCCTGTTAATCCTAGCATGATAAAGAAGATTCAAAGAGAGTGAGATGCCAGCTCCTTTCATTCAGTCAGTAGCTTCAAACATTTCTGGTATATGAAAAACATGTTTTTCAATGGCAAAAATCAATGAATATTGTAAATGCACAAACAGTAATATCTCCACATTGCACGGTGCAATTCTGAAATTTTTAGCTTTTTCCTGTTAATCCTAGCATGATAAAGAAGATTCAAAGAGAGTGAGATGCCAGCTCCTTTCATTCAGTCAGTAGCTTCAAACATTTCTGGTATATGAAAAACATGTTTTTCAATGGCAAAAATCAATGAATATTGTAAATGCACAAACAGTAATATCTCCACATTGCACGGTGCAATTCTGAAATTTTTAGCTTTTTCCTGCTAATCCTAGCATGATAAAGAAGATTCAAAGAGAGTGAGATGCCAGCTCCTTTCATTCAGTCAGTAGCTTCAAACATTTCTGGACGTTTTTCAATGGCAAAAATCAATGAATATTGTAAATGCACAAACAGTAATATCTCCACATTGCACGGTGCAATTCTGAAATTTTTTGCTTTTTCCTGCTAATCCTAGCATGATAAAGAAGATTCAAAGAGAGTGAGATGCCAGCTCCTTTCATTCAGTCAGTAGCTTCAAACATTTCTGGTATATGAAAAACATGTTTTTCAATGGCAAAAATCAATGAATATTGTAAATGCACAAACAGTAATATCTCCACATTGCACGGTGCAATTCTGAAATTTTTAGCTTTTTCCTGTTAATCCTAGCATGATAAAGAAGATTCAAAGAGAGTGAGATGCCAGCTCCTTTCATTCAGTCAGTAGCTTCAAACATTTCTGGACGTTTTTCAATGGCAAAAATCAATGAATATTGTAAATGCACAAACAGTAATATCTCCACATTGCACGGTGCAATTCTGAAATTTTTTGCTTTTTCCTGCTAATCCTAGCATGATAAAGAAGATTCAAAGAGAGTGAGATGCCAGCTCCTTTCATTCAGTCAGTAGCTTCAAACATTTCTGGTATATGAAAAACATGTTTTTCAATGGCAAAAATCAATGAATATTGTAAATGCACAAACAGTAATATCTCCACATTGCACGGTGCAATTCTGAAATTTTTAGCTTTTTCCTGTTAATCCTAGCATGATAAAGAAGATTCAAAGAGAGTGAGATGCCAGCTCCTTTCATTCAGTCAGTAGCTTCAAACATTTCTGGTATATGAAAAACATGTTTTTCAATGGCAAAAATCAATGAATATTGTAAATGCACAAACAGTAATATCTCCACATTGCACGGTGCAATTCTGAAATTTTTAGCTTTTTCCTGCTAATCCTAGCATGATAAAGAAGATTCAAAGAGAGTGAGATGCCAGCTCCTTTCATTCAGTCAGTAGCTTCAAACATTTCTGGACGTTTTTCAATGGCAAAAATCAATGAATATTGTAAATGCACAAACAGTAATATCTCCACATTGCACGGTGCAATTCTGAAATTTTTTGCTTTTTCCTGCTAATCCTAGCATGATAAAGAAGATTCAAAGAGAGTGAGATGCCAGCTCCTTTCATTCAGTCAGTAGCTTCAAACATTTCTGGTATATGAAAAACATGTTTTTCAATGGCAAAAATCAATGAATATTGTAAATGCACAAACAGTAATATCTCCACATTGCACGGTGCAATTCTGAAATTTTTAGCTTTTTCCTGTTAATCCTAGCATGATAAAGAAGATTCAAAGAGAGTGAGATGCCAGCTCCTTTCATTCAGTCAGTAGCTTCAAACATTTCTGGTATATGAAAAACATGTTTTTCAATGGCAAAAATCAATGAATATTGTAAATGCACAAACAGTAATATCTCCACATTGCACGGTGCAATTCTGAAATTTTTTGCTTTTTCCTGCTAATCCTAGCATGATAAAGAAGATTCAAAGAGAGTGAGATGCCAGCTCCTTTCATTCAGTCAGTAGCTTCAAACATTTCTGGACGTTTTTCAATGGCAAAAATCAATGAATATTGTAAATGCACAAACAGTAATATCTCCACATTGCACGGTGCAATTCTGAAATTTTTTGCTTTTTCCTGCTAATCCTAGCATGATAAAGAAGATTCAAAGAGAGTGAGATGCCAGCTCCTTTCATTCAGTCAGTAGCTTCAAACATTTCTGGTATATGAAAAACATGTTTTTCAATGGCAAAAATCAATGAATATTGTAAATGCACAAACAGTAATATCTCCACATTGCACGGTGCAATTCTGAAATTTTTAGCTTTTTCCTGTTAATCCTAGCATGATAAAGAAGATTCAAAGAGAGTGAGATGCCAGCTCCTTTCATTCAGTCAGTAGCTTCAAACATTTCTGGTATATGAAAAACATGTTTTTCAATGGCAAAAATCAATGAATATTGTAAATGCACAAACAGTAATATCTCCACATTGCAAGGTGCAATTCTGAAATTTTTTGCTTTTTCCTGTAAATCCCAGCATGATAAAGAAGATTCAAAGAGAGTGAGATGCCAGCTCCTTTCATTCAGTCAGTAGCTTCAAACATTTCTGGACGTTTTTCAATGGCAAAAATCAATGAATATTGTAAATGCACAAACAGTAATATCTCCACATTGCAAGGTGCAATTCTGAAATTTTTTGCTTTTTCCTGCTAATCCTAGCATGATAAAGAAGATTCAAAGAGAGTGAGATGCCAGCTCCTTTCATTCAGTCAGTAGCTTCAAACATTTCTGGACGTTTTTCAATGGCAAAAATCAATGAATATTGTAAATGCACAAACAGTAATATCTCCACATTGCACGGTGCAATTCTGAAATTTTTAGCTTTTTCCTGCTAATCCTAGCATGATAAAGAAGATTCAAAGAGAGTGAGATGCCAGCTCCTTTCATTCAGTCAGTAGCTTCAAACATTTCTGGTATATGAAAAACATGTTTTTCAATGGCAAAAATCAATGAATATTGTAATTGCACAAACAGTAATATCTCCACATTGCAAGGTGCAATTCTGAAATTTTTTGCTTTTTCCTGTTAATCCTAGCATGATAAAGAAGATTCAAAGAGAGTGAGATGCCAGCTCCTTTCATTCAGTCAGTAGCTTCAAACATTTCTGGACGTTTTTCAATGGCAAAAATCAATGAATATTGTAAATGCACAAACAGTAATATCTCCACATTGCACGGTGCAATTCTGAAATTTTTAGCTTTTTCCTGTTAATCCTAGCATGATAAAGAAGATTCAAAGAGAGTGAGATGCCAGCTCCTTTCATTCAGTCAGTAGCTTCAAACATTTCTGGTATATGAAAAACATGTTTTTCAATGGCAAAAATCAATGAATATTGTAAATGCACAAACAGTAATATCTCCACATTGCACGGTGCAATTCTGAAATTTTTTGCTTTTTCCTGTTAATCCTAGCATGATAAAGAAGATTCAAAGAGAGTGAGATGCCAGCTCCTTTCATTCAGTCAGTAGCTTCAAACATTTCTGGTATATGAAAAACATGTTTTTCAATGGCAAAAATCAATGAATATTGTAAATGCACAAACAGTAATATCTCCACATTGCACGGTGCAATTCTGAAATTTTTAGCTTTTTCCTGCTAATCCTAGCATGATAAAGAAGATTCAAAGAGAGTGAGATGCCAGCTCCTTTCATTCAGTCAGTAGCTTCAAACATTTCTGGTATATGAAAAACATGTTTTTCAATGGCAAAAATCAATGAATATTGTAAATGCACAAACAGTAATATCTCCACATTGCACGGTGCAATTCTGAAATTTTTAGCTTTTTCCTGTTAATCCTAGCATGATAAAGAAGATTCAAAGAGAGTGAGATGCCAGCTCCTTTCATTCAGTCAGTAGCTTCAAACATTTCTGGTATATGAAAAACATGTTTTTCAATGGCAAAAATCAATGAATATTGTAAATGCACAAACAGTAATATCTCCACATTGCAAGGTGCAATTCTGAAATTTTTAGCTTTTTCCTGCTAATCCTAGCATGATAAAGAAGATTCAAAGAGAGTGAGATGCCAGCTCCTTTCATTCAGTCAGTAGCTTCAAACATTTCTGGTATATGAAAAACATGTTTTTCAATGGCAAAAATCAATGAATATTGTAAATGCACAAACAGTAATATCTCCACATTGCACGGTGCAATTCTGAAATTTTTTGCTTTTTCCTGCTAATCCTAGCATGATAAAGAAGATTCAAAGAGAGTGAGATGCCAGCTCCTTTCATTCAGTCAGTAGCTTCAAACATTTCTGGTATATGAAAAACATGTTTTTCAATGGCAAAAATCAATGAATATTGTAAATGCACAAACAGTAATATCTCCACATTGCAAGGTGCAATTCTGAAATTTTTAGCTTTTTCCTGCTAATCCTAGCATGATAAAGAAGATTCAAAGAGAGTGAGATGCCAGCTCCTTTCATTCAGTCAGTAGCTTCAAACATTTCTGGTATATGAAAAACATGTTTTTCAATGGCAAAAATCAATGAATATTGTAAATGCACAAACAGTAATATCTCCACATTGCACGGTGCAATTCTGACATTTTTTGCTTTTTCCTGCTAATCCTAGCATGATAAAGAAGATTCAAAGAGAGTGAGATGCCAGCTCCTTTCATTCAGTCAGTAGCTTCAAACATTTCTGGTATATGAAAAACATGTTTTTCAATGGCAAAAATCAATGAATATTGTAAATGCACAAACAGTAATATCTCCACATTGCAAGGTGCAATTCTGAAATTTTTAGCTTTTTCCTGTTAATCCTAGCATGATAAAGAAGATTCAAAGAGAGTGAGATGCCAGCTCCTTTCATTCAGTCAGTAGCTTCAAACATTTCTGGACGTTTTTCAATGGCAAAAATCAATGAATATTGTAAATGCACAAACAGTAATATCTCCACATTGCAAGGTGCAATTCTGAAATTTTTTGCTTTTTCCTGCTAATCCTAGCATGATAAAGAAGATTCAAAGAGAGTGAGATGCCAGCTCCTTTCATTCAGTCAGTAGCTTCAAACATTTCTGGTATATGAAAAACATGTTTTTCAATGGCAAAAATCAATGAATATTGTAAATGCACAAACAGTAATATCTCCACATTGCAAGGTGCAATTCTGAAATTTTTAGCTTTTTCCTGCTAATCCTAGCATGATAAAGAAGATTCAAAGAGAGTGAGATGCCAGCTCCTTTCATTCAGTCAGTAGCTTCAAACATTTCTGGTATATGAAAAACATGTTTTTCAATGGCAAAAATCAATGAATATTGTAAATGCACAAACAGTAATATCTCCACATTGCACGGTGCAATTCTGAAATTTTTAGGTTTTTCCTGTTAATCCTAGCATGATAAAGAAGATTCAAAGAGAGTGAGATGCCAGCTCCTTTCATTCAGTCAGTAGCTTCAAACATTTCTGGTATATGAAAAACATGTTTTTCAATGGCAAAAATCAATGAATATTGTAAATGCACAAACAGTAATATCTCCACATTGCACGGTGCAATTCTGAAATTTTTAGCTTTTTCCTGTTAATCCTAGCATGATAAAGAAGATTCAAAGAGAGTGAGATGCCAGCTCCTTTCATTCAGTCAGTAGCTTCAAACATTTCTGGTATATGAAAAACATGTTTTTCAATGGCAAAAATCAATGAATATTGTAAATGCACAAACAGTAATATCTCCACATTGCACGGTGCAATTCTGAAATTTTTAGCTTTTTCCTGCTAATCCTAGCATGATAAAGAAGATTCAAAGAGAGTGAGATGCCAGCTCCTTTCATTCAGTCAGTAGCTTCAAACATTTCTGGTATATGAAAAACATGTTTTTCAATGGCAAAATTCAATGAATATTGTAAATGCACAAACAGTAATATCTCCACATTGCAAGGTGCAATTCTGAAATTTTTAGCTTTTTCCTGCTAATCCTAGCATGATAAAGAAGATTCAAAGAGAGTGAGATGCCAGCTCCTTTCATTCAGTCAGTAGCTTCAAACATTTCTGGTATATGAAAAACATGTTTTTCAATGGCAAAAATCAATGAATATTGTAAATGCACAAACAGTAATATCTCCACATTGCAAGGTGCAATTCTGAAATTTTTTGCTTTTTCCTGCTAATCCTAGCATGATAAAGAAGATTCAAAGAGAGTGAGATGCCAGCTCCTTTCATTCAGTCAGTAGCTTCAAACATTTCTGGTATATGAAAAACATGTTTTTCAATGGCAAAAATCAATGAATATTGTAAATGCACAAACAGTAATATCTCCACATTGCACGGTGCAATTCTGAAATTTTTAGCTTTTTCCTGCTAATCCTAGCATGATAAAGAAGATTCAAAGAGAGTGAGATGCCAGCTCCTTTCATTCAGTCAGTAGCTTCAAACATTTCTGGTATATGAAAAACATGTTTTTCAATGGCAAAAATCAATGAATATTGTAAATGCACAAACAGTAATATCTCCACATTGCACGGTGCAATTCTGAAATTTTTAGCTTTTTCCTGTTAATCCTAGCATGATAAAGAAGATTCAAAGAGAGTGAGATGCCAGCTCCTTTCATTCAGTCAGTAGCTTCAAACATTTCTGGTATATGAAAAACATGTTTTTCAATGGCAAAAATCAATGAATATTGTAAATGCACAAACAGTAATATCTCCACATTGCAAGGTGCAATTCTGAAATTTTTTGCTTTTTCCTGCTAATCCTAGCATGATAAAGAAGATTCAAAGAGAGTGAGATGCCAGCTCCTTTCATTCAGTCAGTAGCTTCAAACATTTCTGGACGTTTTTCAATGGCAAAAATCAATGAATATTGTAAATGCACAAACAGTAATATCTCCACATTGCACGGTGCAATTCTGAAATTTTTTGCTTTTTCCTGCTAATCCTAGCATGATAAAGAAGATTCAAAGAGAGTGAGATGCCAGCTCCTTTCATTCAGTCAGTAGCTTCAAACATTTCTGGTATATGAAAAACATGTTTTTCAATGGCAAAAATCAATGAATATTGTAAATGCACAAACAGTAATATCTCCACATTGCACGGTGCAATTCTGAAATTTTTAGCTTTTTCCTGTTAATCCTAGCATGATAAAGAAGATTCAAAGAGAGTGAGATGCCAGCTCCTTTCATTCAGTCAGTAGCTTCAAACATTTCTGGTATATGAAAAACATGTTTTTCAATGGCAAAAATCAATGAATATTGTAAATGCACAAACAGTAATATCTCCACATTGCACGGTGCAATTCTGAAATTTTTAGCTTTTTCCTGTTAATCCTAGCATGATAAAGAAGATTCAAAGAGAGTGAGATGCCAGCTCCTGTCATTCAGTCAGTAGCTTCAAACATTTCTGGACGTTTTTCAATGGCAAAAATCAATGAATATTGTAAATGCACAAACAGTAATATCTCCACATTGCACGGTGCAATTCTGAAATTTTTTGCTTTTTCCTGCTAATCCTAGCATGATAAAGAAGATTCAAAGAGAGTGAGATGCCAGCTCCTTTCATTCAGTCAGTAGCTTCAAACATTTCTGGTATATGAAAAACATGTTTTTCAATGGCAAAAATCAATGAATATTGTAAATGCACAAACAGTAATATCTCCACATTGCAAGGTGCAATTCTGAAATTTTTTGCTTTTTCCTGCTAATCCTAGCATGATAAAGAAGATTCAAAGAGAGTGAGATGCCAGCTCCTTTCATTCAGTCAGTAGCTTCAAACATTTCTGGTATATGAAAAACATGTTTTTCAATGGCAAAAATCAATGAATATTGTAAATGCACAAACAGTAATATCTCCACATTGCACGGTGCAATTCTGAAATTTTTTGCTTTTTCCTGCTAATCCTAGCATGATAAAGAAGATTCAAAGAGAGTGAGATGCCAGCTCCTTTCATTCAGTCAGTAGCTTCAAACATTTCTGGTATATGAAAAACATGTTTTTCAATGGCAAAAATCAATGAATATTGTAAATGCACAAACAGTAATATCTCCACATTGCAAGGTGCAATTCTGAAATTTTTTGCTTTTTCCTGCTAATCCTAGCATGATAAAGAAGATTCAAAGAGAGTGAGATGCCAGCTCCTTTCATTCAGTCAGTAGCTTCAAACATTTCTGGACGTTTTTCAATGGCAAAAATCAATGAATATTGTAAATGCACAAACAGTAATATCTCCACATTGCACGGTGCAATTCTGAAATTTTTTGCTTTTTCCTGCTAATCCTAGCATGATAAAGAAGATTCAAAGAGAGTGAGATGCCAGCTCCTTTCATTCAGTCAGTAGCTTCAAACATTTCTGGTATATGAAAAACATGTTTTTCAATGGCAAAAATCAATGAATATTGTAAATGCACAAACAGTAATATCTCCACATTGCACGGTGCAATTCTGAAATTTTTAGCTTTTTCCTGTTAATCCTAGCATGATAAAGAAGATTCAAAGAGAGTGAGATGCCAGCTCCTTTCATTCAGTCAGTAGCTTCAAACATTTCTGGTATATGAAAAACATGTTTTTCAATGGCAAAAATCAATGAATATTGTAAATGCACAAACAGTAATATCTCCACATTGCAAGGTGCAATTCTGAAATTTTTTGCTTTTTCCTGCTAATCCTAGCATGATAAAGAAGATTCAAAGAGAGTGAGATGCCAGCTCCTTTCATTCAGTCAGTAGCTTCAAACATTTCTGGTATATGAAAAACATGTTTTTCAATGGCAAAAATCAATGAATATTGTAAATGCACAAACAGTAATATCTCCACATTGCACGGTGCAATTCTGAAATTTTTAGCTTTTTCCTGTTAATCCTAGCATGATAAAGAAGATTCAAAGAGAGTGAGATGCCAGCTCCTTTCATTCAGTCAGTAGCTTCAAACATTTCTGGTATATGAAAAACATGTTTTTCAATGGCAAAAATCAATGAATATTGTAAATGCACAAACAGTAATATCTCCACATTGCACTGTGCAATTCTGAAATTTTTTGCTTTTTCCTGCTAATCCTAGCATGATAAAGAAGATTCAAAGAGAGTGAGATGCCAGCTCCTTTCATTCAGTCAGTAGCTTCAAACATTTCTGGTATATGAAAAACATGTTTTTCAATGGCAAAAATCAATGAATATTGTAAATGCACAAACAGTAATATCTCCACATTGCACGGTGCAATTCTGAAATTTTTAGCTTTTTCCTGTTAATCCTAGCATGATAAAGAAGATTCAAAGAGAGTGAGATGCCAGCTCCTTTCATTCAGTCAGTAGCTTCAAACATTTCTGGTATATGAAAAACATGTTTTTCAATGGCAAAAATCAATGAATATTGTAAATGCACAAACAGTAATATCTCCACATTGCAAGGTGCAATTCTGAAATTTTTAGCTTTTTCCTGTTAATCCTAGCATGATAAAGAAGATTCAAAGAGAGTGAGATGACAGCTCCTTTCATTCAGTCAGTAGCTTCAAACATTTCTGGACGTTTTTCAATGGCAAAAATCAATGAATATTGTAAATGCACAAACAGTAATATCTCCACATTGCACGGTGCAATTCTGAAATTTTTTGCTTTTTCCTGCTAATCCTAGCATGATAAAGAAGATTCAAAGAGAGTGAGATGCCAGCTCCTTTCATTCAGTCAGTAGCTTCAAACATTTCTGGTATATGAAAAACATGTTTTTCAATGGCAAAAATCAATGAATATTGTAAATGCACAAACAGTAATATCTCCACATTGCACGGTGCAATTCTGAAATTTTTAGCTTTTTCCTGTTAATCCTAGCATGATAAAGAAGATTCAAAGAGAGTGAGATGCCAGCTCCTTTCATTCAGTCAGTAGCTTCAAACATTTCTGGACGTTTTTCAATGGCAAAAATCAATGAATATTGTAAATGCACAAACAGTAATATCTCCACATTGCAAGGTGCAATTCTGAAATTTTTTGCTTTTTCCTGCTAATCCTAGCATGATAAAGAAGATTCAAAGAGAGTGAGATGCCAGCTCCTTTCATTCAGTCAGTAGCTTCAAACATTTCTGGTATATGAAAAACATGTTTTTCAATGGCAAAAATCAATGAATATTGTAAATGCACAAACAGTAATATCTCCACATTGCACGGTGCAATTCTGAAATTTTTAGCTTTTTCCTGTTAATCCTAGCATGATAAAGAAGATTCAAAGAGAGTGAGATGCCAGCTCCTTTCATTCAGTCAGTAGCTTCAAACATTTCTGGTATATGAAAAACATGTTTTTCAATGGCAAAAATCAATGAATATTGTAAATGCACAAACAGTAATATCTCCACATTGCACGGTGCAATTCTGAAATTTTTAGCTTTTTCCTGCTAATCCTAGCATGATAAAGAAGATTCAAAGAGAGTGAGATGCCAGCTCCTTTCATTCAGTCAGTAGCTTCAAACATTTCTGGACGTTTTTCAATGGCAAAAATCAATGAATATTGTAAATGCACAAACAGTAATATCTCCACATTGCACGGTGCAATTCTGAAATTTTTTGCTTTTTCCTGCTAATCCTAGCATGATAAAGAAGATTCAAAGAGAGTGAGATGCCAGCTCCTTTCATTCAGTCAGTAGCTTCAAACATTTCTGGTATATGAAAAACATGTTTTTCAATGGCAAAAATCAATGAATATTGTAAATGCACAAACAGTAATATCTCCACATTGCACGGTGCAATTCTGAAATTTTTAGCTTTTTCCTGTTAATCCTAGCATGATAAAGAAGATTCAAAGAGAGTGAGATGCCAGCTCCTTTCATTCAGTCAGTAGCTTCAAACATTTCTGGACGTTTTTCAATGGCAAAAATCAATGAATATTGTAAATGCACAAACAGTAATATCTCCACATTGCACGGTGCAATTCTGAAATTTTTTGCTTTTTCCTGCTAATCCTAGCATGATAAAGAAGATTCAAAGAGAGTGAGATGCCAGCTCCTTTCATTCAGTCAGTAGCTTCAAACATTTCTGGTATATGAAAAACATGTTTTTCAATGGCAAAAATCAATGAATATTGTAAATGCACAAACAGTAATATCTCCACATTGCACGGTGCAATTCTGAAATTTTTAGCTTTTTCCTGTTAATCCTAGCATGATAAAGAAGATTCAAAGAGAGTGAGATGCCAGCTCCTTTCATTCAGTCAGTAGCTTCAAACATTTCTGGTATATGAAAAACATGTTTTTCAATGGCAAAAATCAATGAATATTGTAAATGCACAAACAGTAATATCTCCACATTGCATGGTGCAATTCTGAAATTTTTAGCTTTTTCCTGCTAATCCTAGCATGATAAAGAAGATTCAAAGAGAGTGAGATGCCAGCTCCTTTCATTCAGTCAGTAGCTTCAAACATTTCTGGACGTTTTTCAATGGCAAAAATCAATGAATATTGTAAATGCACAAACAGTAATATCTCCACATTGCACGGTGCAATTCTGAAATTTTTTGCTTTTTCCTGCTAATCCTAGCATGATAAAGAAGATTCAAAGAGAGTGAGATGCCAGCTCCTTTCATTCAGTCAGTAGCTTCAAACATTTCTGGTATATGAAAAACATGTTTTTCAATGGCAAAAATCAATGAATATTGTAAATGCACAAACAGTAATATCTCCACATTGCACGGTGCAATTCTGAAATTTTTAGCTTTTTCCTGTTAATCCTAGCATGATAAAGAAGATTCAAAGAGAGTGAGATGCCAGCTCCTTTCATTCAGTCAGTAGCTTCAAACATTTCTGGTATATGAAAAACATGTTTTTCAATGGCAAAAATCAATGAATATTGTAAATGCACAAACAGTAATATCTCCACATTGCACGGTGTAATTCTGAAATTTTTAGCTTTTTCCTGTTAATCCTAGCATGATAAAGAAGATTCAAAGAGAGTGAGATGCCAGCTCCTTTCATTCAGTCAGTAGCTTCAAACATTTCTGGACGTTTTTCAATGGCAAAAATCAATGAATATTGTAAATGCACAAACAGTAATATCTCCACATTGCACGGTGCAATTCTGAAATTTTTTGCTTTTTCCTGCTAATCCTAGCATGATAAAGAAGATTCAAAGAGAGTGAGATGCCAGCTCCTTTCATTCAGTCAGTAGCTTCAAACATTTCTGGTATATGAAAAACATATTTTTCAATGGCAAAAATCAATGAATATTGTAAATGCACAAACAGTAATATCTCCACATTGCAAGGTGCAATTCTGAAATTTTTAGCTTTTTCCTGCTAATCCTAGCATGATAAAGAAGATTCAAAGAGAGTGAGATGCCAGCTCCTTTCATTCAGTCAGTAGCTTCAAACATTTCTGGTATATGAAAAACATGTTTTTCAATGGCAAAAATCAATGAATATTGTAAATGCACAAACAGTAATATCTCCACATTGCACGGTGCAATTCTGAAATTTTTTGCTTTTTCCTGCTAATCCTAGCATGATAAAGAAGATTCAAAGAGAGTGAGATGCCAGCTCCTTTCATTCAGTCAGTAGCTTCAAACATTTCTGGTATATGAAAAACATGTTTTTCAATGGCAAAAATCAATGAATATTGTAAATGCACAAACAGTAATATCTCCACATTGCAAGGTGCAATTCTGAAATTTTTTGCTTTTTCCTGCTAATCCTAGCATGATAAAGAAGATTCAAAGAGAGTGAGATGCCAGCTCCTTTCATTCAGTCAGTAGCTTCAAACATTTCTGGTATATGAAAAACATGTTTTTCAATGGCAAAAATCAATGAATATTGTAAATGCACAAACAGTAATATCTCCACATTGCAAGGTGCAATTCTGAAATTTTTTGCTTTTTCCTGTAAATCCTAGCATGATAAAGAAGATTCAAAGAGAGTGAGATGCCAGCTCCTTTCATTCAGTCAGTAGCTTCAAACATTTCTGGACGTTTTTCAATGGCAAAAATCAATGAATATTGTAAATGCACAAACAGTAATATCTCCACATTGCAAGGTGCAATTCTGAAATTTTTTGCTTTTTCCTGCTAATCCTAGCATGATAAAGAAGATTCAAAGAGAGTGAGATGCCAGCTCCTTTCATTCAGTCAGTAGCTTCAAACATTTCTGGACGTTTTTCAATGGCAAAAATCAATGAATATTGTAAATGCACAAACAGTAATATCTCCACATTGCACGGTGCAATTCTGAAATTTTTAGCTTTTTCCTGCTAATCCTAGCATGATAAAGAAGATTCAAAGAGAGTGAGATGCCAGCTCCTTTCATTCAGTCAGTAGCTTCAAACATTTCTGGTATATGAAAAACATGTTTTTCAATGGCAAAAATCAATGAATATTGTAAATGCACAAACAGTAATATCTCCACATTGCACGGTGCAATTCTGAAATTTTTTGCTTTTTCCTGTTAATCCTAGCATGATAAAGAAGATTCAAAGAGAGTGAGATGCCAGCTCCTTTCATTCAGTCAGTAGCTTCAAACATTTCTGGTATATGAAAAACATGTTTTTCAATGGCAAAAATCAATGAATATTGTAAATGCACAAACAGTAATATCTCCACATTGCACGGTGCAATTCTGAAATTTTTAGCTTTTTCCTGCTAATCCTAGCATGATAAAGAAGATTCAAAGAGAGTGAGATGCCAGCTCCTTTAATTCAGTCAGTAGCTTCAAACATTTCTGGTATATGAAAAACATGTTTTTCAATGGCAAAAATCAATGAATATTGTAAATGCACAAACAGTAATATCTCCACATTGCACGGTGCAATTCTGAAATTTTTAGCTTTTTCCTGTTAATCCTAGCATGATAAAGAAGATTCAAAGAGAGTGAGATGCCAGCTCCTTTCATTCAGTCAGTAGCTTCAAACATTTCTGGTATATGAAAAACATGTTTTTCAATGGCAAAAATCAATGAATATTGTAAATGCACAAACAGTAATATCTCCACATTGCAAGGTGCAATTCTGAAATTTTTAGCTTTTTCCTGCTAATCCTAGCATGATAAAGAAGATTCAAAGAGAGTGAGATGCCAGCTCCTTTCATTCAGTCAGTAGCTTCAAACATTTCTGGTATATGAAAAACATGTTTTTCAATGGCAAAAATCAATGAATATTGTAAATGCACAAACAGTAATATCTCCACATTGCACGGTGCAATTCTGAAATTTTTTGCTTTTTCCTGCTAATCCTAGCATGATAAAGAAGATTCAAAGAGAGTGAGATGCCAGCTCCTTTCATTCAGTCAGTAGCTTCAAACATTTCTGGTATATGAAAAACATGTTTTTCAATGGCAAAAATCAATGAATATTGTAAATGCACAAACAGTAATATCTCCACATTGCAAGGTGCAATTCTGAAATTTTTAGCTTTTTCCTGCTAATCCTAGCATGATAAAGAAGATTCAAAGAGAGTGAGATGCCAGCTCCTTTCATTCAGTCAGTAGCTTCAAACATTTCTGGTATATGAAAAACATGTTTTTCAATGGCAAAAATCAATGAATATTGTAAATGCACAAACAGTAATATCTCCACATTGCACGGTGCAATTCTGAAATTTTTTGCTTTTTCCTGCTAATCCTAGCATGATAAAGAAGATTCAAAGAGAGTGAGATGCCAGCTCCTTTCATTCAGTCAGTAGCTTCAAACATTTCTGGTATATGAAAAACATGTTTTTCAATGGCAAAAATCAATGAATATTGTAAATGCACAAACAGTAATATCTCCACATTGCAAGGTGCAATTCTGAAATTTTTAGCTTTTTCCTGTTAATCCTAGCATGATAAAGAAGATTCAAAGAGAGTGAGATGCCAGCTCCTTTCATTCAGTCAGTAGCTTCAAACATTTCTGGACGTTTTTCAATGGCAAAAATCAATGAATATTGTAAATGCACAAACAGTAATATCTCCACATTGCAAGGTGCAATTCTGAAATTTTTTGCTTTTTCCTGCTAATCCTAGCATGATAAAGAAGATTCAAAGAGAGTGAGATGCCAGCTCCTTTCATTCAGTCAGTAGCTTCAAACATTTCTGGTATATGAAAAACATGTTTTTCAATGGCAAAAATCAATGAATATTGTAAATGCACAAACAGTAGTATCTCCACATTGCAAGGTGCAATTCTGAAATTTTTAGCTTTTTCCTGCTAATCCTAGCATGATAAAGAAGATTCAAAGAGAGTGAGATGCCAGCTCCTTTCATTCAGTCAGTAGCTTCAAACATTTCTGGTATATGAAAAACATGTTTTTCAATGGCAAAAATCAATGAATATTGTAAATGCACAAACAGTAATATCTCCACATTGCACGGTGCAATTCTGAAATTTTTAGCTTTTTCCTGTTAATCCTAGCATGATAAAGAAGATTCAAAGAGAGTGAGATGCCAGCTCCTTTCATTCAGTCAGTAGCTTCAAACATTTCTGGTATATGAAAAACATGTTTTTCAATGGCAAAAATCAATGAATATTGTAAATGCACAAACAGTAATATCTCCACATTGCACGGTGCAATTCTGAAATTTTTAGCTTTTTCCTGTTAATCCTAGCATGATAAAGAAGATTCAAAGAGAGTGAGATGCCAGCTCCTTTCATTCAGTCAGTAGCTTCAAACATTTCTGGTATATGAAAAACATGTTTTTCAATGGCAAAAATCAATGAATATTGTAAATGCACAAACAGTAATATCTCCACATTGCACGGTGCAATTCTGAAATTTTTAGCTTTTTCCTGCTAATCCTAGCATGATAAAGAAGATTCAAAGAGAGTGAGATGCCAGCTCCTTTCATTCAGTCAGTAGCTTCAAACATTTCTGGTATATGAAAAACATGTTTTTCAATGGCAAAAATCAATGAATATTGTAAATGCACAAACAGTAATATCTCCACATTGCAAGGTGCAATTCTGAAATTTTTAGCTTTTTCCTGCTAATCCTAGCATGATAAAGAAGATTCAAAGAGAGTGAGATGCCAGCTCCTTTCATTCAGTCAGTAGCTTCAAACATTTCTGGTATATGAAAAACATGTTTTTCAATGGCAAAAATCAATGAATATTGTAAATGCACAAACAGTAATATCTCCACATTGCAAGGTGCAATTCTGAAATTTTTTGCTTTTTCCTGCTAATCCTAGCATGATAAAGAAGATTCAAAGAGAGTGAGATGCCAGCTCCTTTCATTCAGTCAGTAGCTTCAAACATTTCTGGTATATGAAAAACATGTTTTTCAATGGCAAAAATCAATGAATATTGTAAATGCACAAACAGTAATATCTCCACATTGCACGGTGCAATTCTGAAATTTTTAGCTTTTTCCTGCTAATCCTAGCATGATAAAGAAGATTCAAAGAGAGTGAGATGCCAGCTCCTTTCATTCAGTCAGTAGCTTCAAACATTTCTGGTATATGAAAAACATGTTTTTCAATGGCGAAAATCAATGAATATTGTAAATGCACAAACAGTAATATCTCCACATTGCACGGTGCAATTCTGAAATTTTTAGCTTTTTCCTGTTAATCCTAGCATGATAAAGAAGATTCAAAGAGAGTGAGATGCCAGCTCCTTTCATTCAGTCAGTAGCTTCAAACATTTCTGGTATATGAAAAACATGTTTTTCAATGGCAAAAATCAATGAATATTGTAAATGCACAAACAGTAATATCTCCACATTGCAAGGTGCAATTCTGAAATTTTTTGCTTTTTCCTGCTAATCCTAGCATGATAAAAAAGATTCAAAGAGAGTGAGATGCCAGCTCCTTTCATTCAGTCAGTAGCTTCAAACATTTCTGGACGTTTTTCAATGGCAAAAATCAATGAATATTGTAAATGCACAAACAGTAATATCTCCACATTGCACGGTGCAATTCTGAAATTTTTTGCTTTTTCCTGCTAATCCTAGCATGATAAAGAAGATTCAAAGAGAGTGAGATGCCAGCTCCTTTCATTCAGTCAGTAGCTTCAAACATTTCTGGTATATGAAAAACATGTTTTTCAATGGCAAAAATCAATGAATATTGTAAATGCACAAACAGTAATATCTCCACATTGCAAGGTGCAATTCTGAAATTTTTAGCTTTTTCCTGTTAATCCTAGCATGATAAAGAAGATTCAAAGAGAGTGAGATGCCAGCTCCTTTCATTCAGTCAGTAGCTTCAAACATTTCTGGTATATGAAAAACATGTTTTTCAATGGCAAAAATCAATGAATATTGTAAATGCACAAACAGTAATATCTCCACATTGCACGGTGCAATTCTGAAATTTTTAGCTTTTTCCTGTTAATCCTAGCATGATAAAGAAGATTCAAAGAGAGTGAGATGCCAGCTCCTTTCATTCAGTCAGTAGCTTCAAACATTTCTGGACGTTTTTCAATGGCAAAAATCAATGAATATTGTAAATGCACAAACAGTAATATCTCCACATTGCACGGTGCAATTCTGAAATTTTTTGCTTTTTCCTGCTAATCCTAGCATGATAAAGAAGATTCAAAGAGAGTGAGATGCCAGCTCCTTTCATTCAGTCAGTAGCTTCAAACATTTCTGGTATATGAAAAACATGTTTTTCAATGGCAAAAATCAATGAATATTGTAAATGCACAAACAGTAATATCTCCACATTGCAAGGTGCAATTCTGAAATTTTTTGCTTTTTCCTGCTAATCCTAGCATGATAAAGAAGATTCAAAGAGAGTGAGATGCCAGCTCCTTTCATTCAGTCAGTAGCTTCAAACATTTCTGGTATATGAAAAACATGTTTTTCAATGGCAAAAATCAATGAATATTGTAAATGCACAAACAGTAATATCTCCACATTGCACGGTGCAATTCTGAAATTTTTTGCTTTTTCCTGCTAATCCTAGCATGATAAAGAAGATTCAAAGAGAGTGAGATGCCAGCTCCTTTCATTCAGTCAGTAGCTTCAAACATTTCTGGTATATGAAAAACATGTTTTTCAATGGCAAAAATCAATGAATATTGTAAATGCACAAACAGTAATATCTCCACATTGCAAGGTGCAATTCTGAAATTTTTTGCTTTTTCCTGCTAATCCTAGCATGATAAAGAAGATTCAAAGAGAGTGAGATGCCAGCTCCTTTCATTCAGTCAGTAGCTTCAAACATTTCTGGACGTTTTTCAATGGCAAAAATCAATGAATATTGTAAATGCACAAACAGTAATATCTCCACATTGCACGGTGCAATTCTGAAATTTTTTGCTTTTTCCTGCTAATCCTAGCATGATAAAGAAGATTCAAAGAGAGTGAGATGCCAGCTCCTTTCATTCAGTCAGTAGCTTCAAACATTTCTGGTATATGAAAAACATGTTTTTCAATGGCAAAAATCAATGAATATTGTAAATGCACAAACAGTAATATCTCCACATTGCACGGTGCAATTCTGAAATTTTTAGCTTTTTCCTGTTAATCCTAGCATGATAAAGAAGATTCAAAGAGAGTGAGATGCCAGCTCCTTTCATTCAGTCAGTAGCTTCAAACATTTCTGGTATATGAAAAACATGTTTTTCAATGGCAAAAATCAATGAATATTGTAAATGCACAAACAGTAATATCTCCACATTGCAAGGTGCAATTCTGAAATTTTTTGCTTTTTCCTGTTAATCCTAGCATGATAAAGAAGATTCAAAGAGAGTGAGATGCCAGCTCCTTTCATTCAGTCAGTAGCTTCAAACATTTCTGGACGTTTTTCAATGGCAAAAATCAATGAATATTGTAAATGCACAAACAGTAATATCTCCACATTGCAAGGTGCAATTCTGAAATTTTTTGCTTTTTCCTGTTAATCCTAGCATGATAAAGAAGATTCAAAGAGAGTGAGATGCCAGCTCCTTTCATTCAGTCAGTAGCTTCAAACATTTCTGGACGTTTTTCAATGGCAAAAATCAATGAATATTGTAAATGCACAAACAGTAATATCTCCACATTGCACGGTGCAATTCTGAAATTTTTAGCTTTTTCCTGCTAATCCTAGCATGATAAAGAAGATTCAAAGAGAGTGAGATGCCAGCTCCTTTCATTCAGTCAGTAGCTTCAAACATTTCTGGTATATGAAAAACATGTTTTTCAATGGCAAAAATCAATGAATATTGTAAATGCACAAACAGTAATATCTCCACATTGCAAGGTGCAATTCTGAAATTTTTTGCTTTTTCCTGTTAATCCTAGCATGATAAAGAAGATTCAAAGAGAGTGAGATGCCAGCTCCTTTCATTCAGTCAGTAGCTTCAAACATTTCTGGACGTTTTTCAATGGCAAAAATCAATGAATATTGTAAATGCACAAACAGTAATATCTCCACATTGCACGGTGCAATTCTGAAATTTTTAGCTTTTTCCTGTTAATCCTAGCATGATAAAGAAGATTCAAAGAGAGTGAGATGCCAGCTCCTTTCATTCAGTCAGTAGCTTCAAACATTTCTGGACGTTTTTCAATGGCAAAAATCAATGAATATTGTAAATGCACAAACAGTAATATCTCCACATTGCACGGTGCAATTCTGAAATTTTTTGCTTTTTCCTGTTAATCCTAGCATGATAAAGAAGATTCAAAGAGAGTGAGATGCCAGCTCCTTTCATTCAGTCAGTAGCTTCAAACATTTCTGGTATATGAAAAACATGTTTTTCAATGGCAAAAATCAATGAATATTGTAAATGCACAAACAGTAATATCTCCACATTGCACGGTGCAATTCTGAAATTTTTAGCTTTTTCCTGCTAATCCTAGCATGATAAAGAAGATTCAAAGAGAGTGAGATGCCAGCTCCTTTCATTCAGTCAGTAGCTTCAAACATTTCTGGTATATGAAAAACATGTTTTTCAATGGCAAAAATCAATGAATATTGTAAATGCACAAACAGTAATATCTCCACATTGCACGGTGCAATTCTGAAATTTTTTGCTTTTTCCTGCTAATCCTAGCATGATAAAGAAGATTCAAAGAGAGTGAGATGCCAGCTCCTTTCATTCAGTCAGTAGCTTCAAACATTTCTGGACGTTTTTCAATGGCAAAAATCAATGAATATTGTAAATGCACAAACAGTAATATCTCCACATTGCACGGTGCAATTCTGAAATTTTTTGCTTTTTCCTGCTAATCCTAGCATGATAAAGAAGATTCAAAGAGAGTGAGATGCCAGCTCCTTTCATTCAGTCAGTAGCTTCAAACATTTCTGGTATATGAAAAACATGTTTTTCAATGGCAAAAATCAATGAATATTGTAAATGCACAAACAGTAATATCTCCACATTGCACGGTGCAATTCTGAAATTTTTAGCTTTTTCCTGTTAATCCTAGCATGATAAAGAAGATTCAAAGAGAGTGAGATGCCAGCTCCTTTCATTCAGTCAGTAGCTTCAAACATTTCTGGTATATGAAAAACATGTTTTTCAATGGCAAAAATCAATGAATATTGTAAATGCACAAACAGTAATATCTCCACATTGCACGGTGCAATTCTGAAATTTTTAGCTTTTTCCTGTTAATCCTAGCATGATAAAGAAGATTCAAAGAGAGTGAGATGCCAGCTCCTTTCATTCAGTCAGTAGCTTCAAACATTTCTGGACGTTTTTCAATGGCAAAAATCAATGAATATTGTAAATGCACAAACAGTAATATCTCCACATTGCACGGTGCAATTCTGAAATTTTTTGCTTTTTCCTGCTAATCCTAGCATGATAAAGAAGATTCAAAGAGAGTGAGATGCCAGCTCCTTTCATTCAGTCAGTAGCTTCAAACATTTCTGGTATATGAAAAACATGTTTTTCAATGGCAAAAATCAATGAATATTGTAAATGCACAAACAGTAATATCTCCACATTGCAAGGTGCAATTCTGAAATTTTTTGCTTTTTCCTGTTAATCCTAGCATGATAAAGAAGATTCAAAGAGAGTGAGATGCCAGCTCCTTTCATTCAGTCAGTAGCTTCAAACATTTCTGGACGTTTTTCAATGGCAAAAATCAATGAATATTGTAAATGCACAAACAGTAATATCTCCACATTGCACGGTGCAATTCTGAAATTTTTAGCTTTTTCCTGTTAATCCTAGCATGATAAAGAAGATTCAAAGAGAGTGAGATGCCAGCTCCTTTCATTCAGTCAGTAGCTTCAAACATTTCTGGTATATGAAAAACATGTTTTTCAATGGCAAAAATCAATGAATATTGTAAATGCACAAACAGTAATATCTCCACATTGCACGGTGCAATTCTGAAATTTTTTGCTTTTTCCTGTTAATCCTAGCATGATAAAGAAGATTCAAAGAGAGTGAGATGCCAGCTCCTTTCATTCAGTCAGTAGCTTCAAACATTTCTGGTATATGAAAAACATGTTTTTCAATGGCAAAAATCAATGAATATTGTAAATGCACAAACAGTAATATCTCCACATTGCACGGTGCAATTCTGAAATTTTTAGCTTTTTCCTGCTAATCCTAGCATGATAAAGAAGATTCAAAGAGAGTGAGATGCCAGCTCCTTTCATTCAGTCAGTAGCTTCAAACATTTCTGGTATATGAAAAACATGTTTTTCAATGGCAAAAATCAATGAATATTGTAAATGCACAAACAGTAATATCTCCACATTGCAAGGTGCAATTCTGAAATTTTTTGCTTTTTCCTGTTAATCCTAGCATGATAAAGAAGATTCAAAGAGAGTGAGATGCCAGCTCCTTTCATTCAGTCAGTAGCTTCAAACATTTCTGGACGTTTTTCAATGGCAAAAATCAATGAATATTGTAAATGCACAAACAGTAATATCTCCACATTGCACAGTGCAATTCTGAAATTTTTAGCTTTTTCCTGTTAATCCTAGCATGATAAAGAAGATTCAAAGAGAGTGAGATGCCAGCTCCTTTCATTCAGTCAGTAGCTTCAAACATTTCTGGTATATGAAAAACATGTTTTTCAATGGCAAAAATCAATGAATATTGTAAATGCACAAACAGTAATATCTCCACATTGCACGGTGCAATTCTGAAATTTTTTGCTTTTTCCTGTTAATCCTAGCATGATAAAGAAGATTCAAAGAGAGTGAGATGCCAGCTCCTTTCATTCAGTCAGTAGCTTCAAACATTTCTGGTATATGAAAAACATGTTTTTCAATGGCAAAAATCAATGAATATTGTAAATGCACAAACAGTAATATCTCCACATTGCACGGTGCAATTCTGAAATTTTTAGCTTTTTCCTGCTAATCCTAGCATGATAAAGAAGATTCAAAGAGAGTGAGATGCCAGCTCCTTTCATTCAGTCAGTAGCTTCAAACATTTCTGGTATATGAAAAACATGTTTTTCAATGGCAAAAATCAATGAATATTGTAAATGCACAAACAGTAATATCTCCACATTGCACGGTGCAATTCTGAAATTTTTTGCTTTTTCCTGCTAATCCTAGCATGATAAAGAAGATTCAAAGAGAGTGAGATGCCAGCTCCTTTCATTCAGTCAGTAGCTTCAAACATTTCTGGACGTTTTTCAATGGCAAAAATCAATGAATATTGTAAATGCACAAACAGTAATATCTCCACATTGCACGGTGCAATTCTGAAATTTTTTGCTTTTTCCTGCTAATCCTAGCATGATAAAGAAGATTCAAAGAGAGTGAGATGCCAGCTCCTTTCATTCAGTCAGTAGCTTCAAACATTTCTGGTATATGAAAAACATGTTTTTCAATGGCAAAAATCAATGAATATTGTAAATGCACAAACAGTAATATCTCCACATTGCACGGTGCAATTCTGAAATTTTTAGCTTTTTCCTGTTAATCCTAGCATGATAAAGAAGATTCAAAGAGAGTGAGATGCCAGCTCCTTTCATTCAGTCAGTAGCTTCAAACATTTCTGGACGTTTTTCAATGGCAAAAATCAATGAATATTGTAAATGCACAAACAGTAATATCTCCACATTGCACGGTGCAATTCTGAAATTTTTTGCTTTTTCCTGCTAATCCTAGCATGATAAAGAAGATTCAAAGAGAGTGAGATGCCAGCTCCTTTCATTCAGTCAGTAGCTTCAAACATTTCTGGTATATGAAAAACATGTTTTTCAATGGCAAAAATCAATGAATATTGTAAATGCACAAACAGTAATATCTCCACATTGCAAGGTGCAATTCTGAAATTTTTTGCTTTTTCCTGTTAATCCTAGCATGATAAAGAAGATTCAAAGAGAGTGAGATGCCAGCTCCTTTCATTCAGTCAGTAGCTTCAAACATTTCTGGACGTTTTTCAATGGCAAAAATCAATGAATATTGTAAATGCACAAACAGTAATATCTCCACATTGCACGGTGCAATTCTGAAATTTTTAGCTTTTTCCTGTTAATCCTAGCATGATAAAGAAGATTCAAAGAGAGTGAGATGCCAGCTCCTTTCATTCAGTCAGTAGCTTCAAACATTTCTGGTATATGAAAAACATGTTTTTCAATGGCAAAAATCAATGAATATTGTAAATGCACAAACAGTAATATCTCCACATTGCACGGTGCAATTCTGAAATTTTTAGCTTTTTCCTGCTAATCCTAGCATGATAAAGAAGATTCAAAGAGAGTGAGATGCCAGCTCCTTTCATTCAGTCAGTAGCTTCAAACATTTCTGGTATATGAAAAACATGTTTTTCAATGGCAAAAATCAATGAATATTGTAAATGCACAAACAGTAATATCTCCACATTGCACGGTGCAATTCTGAAATTTTTAGCTTTTTCCTGTTAATCCTAGCATGATAAAGAAGATTCAAAGAGAGTGAGATGCCAGCTCCTTTCATTCAGTCAGTAGCTTCAAACATTTCTGGTATATGAAAAACATGTTTTTCAATGGCAAAAATCAATGAATATTGTAAATGCACAAACAGTAATATCTCCACATTGCAAGGTGCAATTCTGAAATTTTTTGCTTTTTCCTGCTAATCCTAGCATGATAAAAAAGATTCAAAGAGAGTGAGATGCCAGCTCCTTTCATTCAGTCAGTAGCTTCAAACATTTCTGGACGTTTTTCAATGGCAAAAATCAATGAATATTGTAAATGCACAAACAGTAATATCTCCACATTGCACGGTGCAATTCTGAAATTTTTTGCTTTTTCCTGCTAATCCTAGCATGATAAAGAAGATTCAAAGAGAGTGAGATGCCAGCTCCTTTCATTCAGTCAGTAGCTTCAAACATTTCTGGTATATGAAAAACATGTTTTTCAATGGCAAAAATCAATGAATATTGTAAATGCACAAACAGTAATATCTCCACATTGCATGGTGCAATTCTGAAATTTTTAGCTTTTTCCTGTTAATCCTAGCATGATAAAGAAGATTCAAAGAGAGTGAGATGCCAGCTCCTTTCATTCAGTCAGTAGCTTCAAACATTTCTGGTATATGAAAAACATGTTTTTCAATGGCAAAAATCAATGAATATTGTAAATGCACAAACAGTAATATCTCCACATTGCACGGTGCAATTCTGAAATTTTTAGCTTTTTCCTGTTAATCCTAGCATGATAAAGAAGATTCAAAGAGAGTGAGATGCCAGCTCCTTTCATTCAGTCAGTAGCTTCAAACATTTCTGGACGTTTTTCAATGGCAAAAATCAATGAATATTGTAAATGCACAAACAGTAATATCTCCACATTGCACGGTGCAATTCTGAAATTTTTTGCTTTTTCCTGCTAATCCTAGCATGATAAAGAAGATTCAATGAGAGTGAGATGCCAGCTCCTTTCATTCAGTCAGTAGCTTCAAACATTTCTGGTATATGAAAAACATGTTTTTCAATGGCAAAAATCAATGAATATTGTAAATGCACAAACAGTAATATCTCCACATTGCAAGGTGCAATTCTGAAATTTTTTGCTTTTTCCTGCTAATCCTAGCATGATAAAGAAGATTCAAAGAGAGTGAGATGCCAGCTCCTTTCATTCAGTCAGTAGCTTCAAACATTTCTGGTATATGAAAAACATGTTTTTCAATGGCAAAAATCAATGAATATTGTAAATGCACAAACAGTAATATCTCCACATTGCACGGTGCAATTCTGAAATTTTTTGCTTTTTCCTGCTAATCCTAGCATGATAAAGAAGATTCAAAGAGAGTGAGATGCCAGCTCCTTTCATTCAGTCAGTAGCTTCAAACATTTCTGGTATATGAAAAACATGTTTTTCAATGGCAAAAATCAATGAATATTGTAAATGCACAAACAGTAATATCTCCACATTGCAAGGTGCAATTCTGAAATTTTTTGCTTTTTCCTGCTAATCCTAGCATGATAAAGAAGATTCAAAGAGAGTGAGATGCCAGCTCCTTTCATTCAGTCAGTAGCTTCAAACATTTCTGGACGTTTTTCAATGGCAAAAATCAATGAATATTGTAAATGCACAAACAGTAATATCTCCACATTGCACGGTGCAATTCTGAAATTTTTTGCTTTTTCCTGCTAATCCTAGCATGATAAAGAAGATTCAAAGAGAGTGAGATGCCAGCTCCTTTCATTCAGTCAGTAGCTTCAAACATTTCTGGTATATGAAAAACATGTTTTTCAATGGCAAAAATCAATGAATATTGTAAATGCACAAACAGTAATATCTCCACATTGCACGGTGCAATTCTGAAATTTTTAGCTTTTTCCTGTTAATCCTAGCATGATAAAGAAGATTCAAAGAGAGTGAGATGCCAGCTCCTTTCATTCAGTCAGTAGCTTCAAACATTTCTGGTATATGAAAAACATGTTTTTCAATGGCAAAAATCAATGAATATTGTAAATGCACAAACAGTAATATCTCCACATTGCAAGGTGCAATTCTGAAATTTTTTGCTTTTTCCTGTTAATCCTAGCATGATAAAGAAGATTCAAAGAGAGTGAGATGCCAGCTCCTTTCATTCAGTCAGTAGCTTCAAACATTTCTGGACGTTTTTCAATGGCAAAAATCAATGAATATTGTAAATGCACAAACAGTAATATCTCCACATTGCAAGGTGCAATTCTGAAATTTTTTGCTTTTTCCTGTTAATCCTAGCATGATAAAGAAGATTCAAAGAGAGTGAGATGCCAGCTCCTTTCATTCAGTCAGTAGCTTCAAACATTTCTGGACGTTTTTCAATGGCAAAAATCAATGAATATTGTAAATGCACAAACAGTAATATCTCCACATTGCACGGTGCAATTCTGAAATTTTTAGCTTTTTCCTGCTAATCCTAGCATGATAAAGAAGATTCAAAGAGAGTGAGATGCCAGCTCCTTTCATTCAGTCAGTAGCTTCAAACATTTCTGGTATATGAAAAACATGTTTTTCAATGGCAAAAATCAATGAATATTGTAAATGCACAAACAGTAATATCTCCACATTGCAAGGTGCAATTCTGAAATTTTTTGCTTTTTCCTGTTAATCCTAGCATGATAAAGAAGATTCAAAGAGAGTGAGATGCCAGCTCCTTTCATTCAGTCAGTAGCTTCAAACATTTCTGGACGTTTTTCAATGGCAAAAATCAATGAATATTGTAAATGCACAAACAGTAATATCTCCACATTGCACGGTGCAATTCTGAAATTTTTAGCTTTTTCCTGTTAATCCTAGCATGATAAAGAAGATTCAAAGAGAGTGAGATGCCAGCTCCTTTCATTCAGTCAGTAGCTTCAAACATTTCTGGTATATGAAAAACATGTTTTTCAATGGCAAAAATCAATGAATATTGTAAATGCACAAACAGTAATATCTCCACATTGCACGGTGCAATTCTGAAATTTTTTGCTTTTTCCTGTTAATCCTAGCATGATAAAGAAGATTCAAAGAGAGTGAGATGCCAGCTCCTTTCATTCAGTCAGTAGCTTCAAACATTTCTGGTATATGAAAAACATGTTTTTCAATGGCAAAAATCAATGAATATTGTAAATGCACAAACAGTAATATCTCCACATTGCACGGTGCAATTCTGAAATTTTTAGCTTTTTCCTGCTAATCCTAGCATGATAAAGAAGATTCAAAGAGAGTGAGATGCCAGCTCCTTTCATTCAGTCAGTAGCTTCAAACATTTCTGGTATATGAAAAACATGTTTTTCAATGGCAAAAATCAATGAATATTGTAAATGCACAAACAGTAATATCTCCACATTGCACGGTGCAATTCTGAAATTTTTTGCTTTTTCCTGCTAATCCTAGCATGATAAAGAAGATTCAAAGAGAGTGAGATGCCAGCTCCTTTCATTCAGTCAGTAGCTTCAAACATTTCTGGACGTTTTTCAATGGCAAAAATCAATGAATATTGTAAATGCACA
This sequence comes from Phyllobates terribilis, assembly GCF_046119375.1. Classification (NCBI taxonomy): domain Eukaryota; kingdom Metazoa; phylum Chordata; class Amphibia; order Anura; family Dendrobatidae; genus Phyllobates; species Phyllobates terribilis. Next base: position 14,934 of record NW_027367480.1, on the reverse strand, counting down.
AACAGTAATATCTCCACATTGCACGGTGCAATTCTGAAATTTTTTGCTTTTTCCTGCTAATCCTAGCATGATAAAGAAGATTCAAAGAGAGTGAGATGCCAGCTCCTTTCATTCAGTCAGTAGCTTCAAACATTTCTGGTATATGAAAAACATGTTTTTCAATGGCAAAAATCAATGAATATTGTAAATGCACAAACAGTAATATCTCCACATTGCACGGTGCAATTCTGAAATTTTTAGCTTTTTCCTGTTAATCCTAGCATGATAAAGAAGATTCAAAGAGAGTGAGATGCCAGCTCCTTTCATTCAGTCAGTAGCTTCAAACATTTCTGGTATATGAAAAACATGTTTTTCAATGGCAAAAATCAATGAATATTGTAAATGCACAAACAGTAATATCTCCACATTGCACGGTGCAATTCTGAAATTTTTAGCTTTTTCCTGTTAATCCTAGCATGATAAAGAAGATTCAAAGAGAGTGAGATGCCAGCTCCTTTCATTCAGTCAGTAGCTTCAAACATTTCTGGACGTTTTTCAATGGCAAAAATCAATGAATATTGTAAATGCACAAACAGTAATATCTCCACATTGCACGGTGCAATTCTGAAATTTTTTGCTTTTTCCTGCTAATCCTAGCATGATAAAGAAGATTCAAAGAGAGTGAGATGCCAGCTCCTTTCATTCAGTCAGTAGCTTCAAACATTTCTGGTATATGAAAAACATGTTTTTCAATGGCAAAAATCAATGAATATTGTAAATGCACAAACAGTAATATCTCCACATTGCAAGGTGCAATTCTGAAATTTTTTGCTTTTTCCTGTTAATCCTAGCATGATAAAGAAGATTCAAAGAGAGTGAGATGCCAGCTCCTTTCATTCAGTCAGTAGCTTCAAACATTTCTGGACGTTTTTCAATGGCAAAAATCAATGAATATTGTAAATGCACAAACAGTAATATCTCCACATTGCACGGTGCAATTCTGAAATTTTTAGCTTTTTCCTGTTAATCCTAGCATGATAAAGAAGATTCAAAGAGAGTGAGATGCCAGCTCCTTTCATTCAGTCAGTAGCTTCAAACATTTCTGGTATATGAAAAACATGTTTTTCAATGGCAAAAATCAATGAATATTGTAAATGCACAAACAGTAATATCTCCACATTGCACGGTGCAATTCTGAAATTTTTTGCTTTTTCCTGTTAATCCTAGCATGATAAAGAAGATTCAAAGAGAGTGAGATGCCAGCTCCTTTCATTCAGTCAGAAGCTTCAAACATTTCTGGTAGATGAAAAACATGTTTTTCAATGGCAAAAATCAATGAATATTGTAAATGCACAAACAGTAATATCTCCACATTGCACGGTGCAATTCTGAAATTTTTAGCTTTTTCCTGCTAATCCTAGCATGATAAAGAAGATTCAAAGAGAGTGAGATGCCAGCTCCTTTCATTCAGTCAGTAGCTTCAAACATTTCTGGTATATGAAAAACATGTTTTTCAATGGCAAAAATCAATGAATATTGTAAATGCACAAACAGTAATATCTCCACATTGCATGGTGCAATTCTGAAATTTTTTGCTTTTTCCTGCTAATCCTAGCATGATAAAGAAGATTCAAAGAGAGTGAGATGCCAGCTCCTTTCATTCAGTCAGTAGCTTCAAACATTTCTGGACGTTTTTCAATGGCAAAAATCAATGAATATTGTAAATGCACAAACAGTAATATCTCCACATTGCACGGTGCAATTCTGAAATTTTTTGCTTTTTCCTGCTAATCCTAGCATGATAAAGAAGATTCAAAGAGAGTGAGATGCCAGCTCCTTTCATTCAGTCAGTAGCTTCAAACATTTCTGGTATATGAAAAACATGTTTTTCAATGGCAAAAATCAATGAATATTGTAAATGCACAAACAGTAATATCTCCACATTGCACGGTGCAATTCTGAAATTTTTAGCTTTTTCCTGTTAATCCTAGCATGATAAAGAAGATTCAAAGAGAGTGAGATGCCAGCTCCTTTCATTCAGTCAGTAGCTTCAAACATTTCTGGTATATGAAAAACATGTTTTTCAATGGCAAAAATCAATGAATATTGTAAATGCACAAACAGTAATATCTCCACATTGCACGGTGCAATTCTGAAATTTTTAGCTTTTTCCTGTTAATCCTAGCATGATAAAGAAGATTCAAAGAGAGTGAGATGCCAGCTCCTTTCATTCAGTCAGTAGCTTCAAACATTTCTGGACGTTTTTCAATGGCAAAAATCAATGAATATTGTAAATGCACAAACAGTAATATCTCCACATTGCACGGTGCAATTCTGAAATTTTTTGCTTTTTCCTGCTAATCCTAGCATGATAAAGAAGATTCAAAGAGAGTGAGATGCCAGCTCCTTTCATTCAGTCAGTAGCTTCAAACATTTCTGGTATATGAAAAACATGTTTTTCAATGGCAAAAATCAATGAATATTGTAAATGCACAAACAGTAATATCTCCACATTGCAAGGTGCAATTCTGAAATTTTTTGCTTTTTCCTGCTAATCCTAGCATGATAAAGAAGATTCAAAGAGAGTGAGATGCCAGCTCCTTTCATTCAGTCAGTAGCTTCAAACATTTCTGGTATATGAAAAACATGTTTTTCAATGGCAAAAATCAATGAATATTGTAAATGCACAAACAGTAATATCTCCACATTGCACGGTGCAATTCTGAAATTTTTTGCTTTTTCCTGCTAATCCTAGCATGATAAAGAAGATTCAAAGAGAGTGAGATGCCAGCTCCTTTCATTCAGTCAGTAGCTTCAAACATTTCTGGTATATGAAAAACATGTTTTTCAATGGCAAAAATCAATGAATATTGTAAATGCACAAACAGTAATATCTCCACATTGCAAGGTGCAATTCTGAAATTTTTTGCTTTTTCCTGCTAATCCTAGCATGATAAAGAAGATTCAAAGAGAGTGAGATGCCAGCTCCTTTCATTCAGTCAGTAGCTTCAAACATTTCTGGACGTTTTTCAATGGCAAAAATCAATGAATATTGTAAATGCACAAACAGTAATATCTCCACATTGCACGGTGCAATTCTGAAATTTTTTGCTTTTTCCTGCTAATCCTAGCATGATAAAGAAGATTCAAAGAGAGTGAGATGCCAGCTCCTTTCATTCAGTCAGTAGCTTCAAACATTTCTGGTATATGAAAAACATGTTTTTCAATGGCAAAAATCAATGAATATTGTAAATGCACAAACAGTAATATCTCCACATTGCACGGTGCAATTCTGAAATTTTTAGCTTTTTCCTGTTAATCCTAGCATGATAAAGAAGATTCAAAGAGAGTGAGATGCCAGCTCCTTTCATTCAGTCAGTAGCTTCAAACATTTCTGGTATATGAAAAACATGTTTTTCAATGGCAAAAATCAATGAATATTGTAAATGCACAAACAGTAATATCTCCACATTGCAAGGTGCAATTCTGAAATTTTTTGCTTTTTCCTGTTAATCCTAGCATGATAAAGAAGATTCAAAGAGAGTGAGATGCCAGCTCCTTTCATTCAGTCAGTAGCTTCAAACATTTCTGGACATTTTTCAATGGCAAAAATCAATGAATATTGTAAATGCACAAACAGTAATATCTCCACATTGCAAGGTGCAATTCTGAAATTTTTTGCTTTTTCCTGCTAATCCTAGCATGATAAAGAAGATTCAAAGAGAGTGAGATGCCAGCTCCTTTCATTCAGTCAGTAGCTTCAAACATTTCTGGACGTTTTTCAATGGCAAAAATCAATGAATATTGTAAATGCACAAACAGTAATATCTCCACATTGCACGGTGCAATTCTGAAATTTTTAGCTTTTTCCTGCTAATCCTAGCATGATAAAGAAGATTCAAAGAGAGTGAGATGCCAGCTCCTTTCATTCAGTCAGTAGCTTCAAACATTTCTGGTATATGAAAAACATGTTTTTCAATGGCAAAAATCAATGAATATTGTAAATGCACAAACAGTAATATCTCCACATTGCAAGGTGCAATTCTGAAATTTTTTGCTTTTTCCTGTTAATCCTAGCATGATAAAGAAGATTCAAAGAGAGTGAGATGCCAGCTCCTTTCATTCAGTCAGTAGCTTCAAACATTTCTGGACGTTTTTCAATGGCAAAAATCAATGAATATTGTAAATGCACAAACAGTAATATCTCCACATTGCACGGTGCAATTCTGAAATTTTTAGCTTTTTCCTGTTAATCCTAGCATGATAAAGAAGATTCAAAGAGAGGGAGATGCCAGCTCCTTTCATTCAGTCAGTAGCTTCAAACATTTCTGGTATATGAAAAACATGTTTTTCAATGGCAAAAATCAATGAATATTGTAAATGCACAAACAGTAATATCTCCACATTGCACGGTGCAATTCTGAAATTTTTTGCTTTTTCCTGTTAATCCTAGCATGATAAAGAAGATTCAAAGAGAGTGAGATGCCAGCTCCTTTCATTCAGTCAGAAGCTTCAAACATTTCTGGTATATGAAAAACATGTTTTTCAATGGCAAAAATCAATGAATATTGTAAATGCACAAACAGTAATATCTCCACATTGCACGGTGCAATTCTGAAATTTTTAGCTTTTTCCTGCTAATCCTAGCATGATAAAGAAGATTCAAAGAGAGTGAGATGCCAGCTCCTTTCATTCAGTCAGTAGCTTCAAACATTTCTGGTATATGAAAAACATGTTTTTCAATGGCAAAAATCAATGAATATTGTAAATGCACAAACAGTAATATCTCCACATTGCACGGTGCAATTCTGAAATTTTTAGCTTTTTCCTGTTAATCCTAGCATGATAAAGAAGATTCAAAGAGAGTGAGATGCCAGCTCCTTTCATTCAGTCAGTAGCTTCAAACATTTCTGGTATATGAAAAACATGTTTTTCAATGGCAAAAATCAATGAATATTGTAAATGCACAAACAGTAATATCTCCACATTGCAAGGTGCAATTCTGAAATTTTTAGCTTTTTCCTGCTAATCCTAGCATGATAAAGAAGATTCAAAGAGAGTGAGATGCCAGCTCCTTTCATTCAGTCAGTAGCTTCAAACATTTCTGGTATATGAAAAACATGTTTTTCAATGGCAAAAATCAATGAATATTGTAAATGCACAAACAGAAATATCTCCACATTGCACGGTGCAATTCTGAAATTTTTTGCTTTTTCCTGCTAATCCTAGCATGATAAAGAAGATTCAAAGAGAGTGAGATGCCAGCTCCTTTCATTCAGTCAGTAGCTTCAAACATTTCTGGTATATGAAAAACATGTTTTTCAATGGCAAAAATCAATGAATATTGTAAATGCACAAACAGTAATATCTCCACATTGCAAGGTGCAATTCTGAAATTTTTAGCTTTTTCCTGCTAATCCTAGCATGATAAAGAAGATTCAAAGAGAGTGAGATGCCAGCTCCTTTCATTCAGTCAGTAGCTTCAAACATTTCTGGTATATGAAAAACATGTTTTTCAATGGCAAAAATCAATGAATATTGTAAATGCACAAACAGTAATATCTCCACATTGCACGGTGCAATTCTGAAATTTTTTGCTTTTTCCTGCTAATCCTAGCATGATAAAGAAGATTCAAAGAGAGTGAGATGCCAGCTCCTTTCATTCAGTCAGTAGCTTCAAACATTTCTGGTATATGAAAAACATGTTTTTCAATGGCAAAAATCAATGAATATTGTAAATGCACAAACAGTAATATCTCCACATTGCAAGGTGCAATTCTGAAATTTTTAGCTTTTTCCTGTTAATCCTAGCATGATAAAGAAGATTCAAAGAGAGTGAGATGCCAGCTCCTTTCATTCAGTCAGTAGCTTCAAACATTTCTGGACGTTTTTCAATGGCAAAAATCAATGAATATTGTAAATGCACAAACAGTAATATCTCCACATTGCAAGGTGCAATTCTGAAATTTTTTGCTTTTTCCTGCTAATCCTAGCATGATAAAGAAGATTCAAAGAGAGTGAGATGCCAGTTCCTTTCATTCAGTCAGTAGCTTCAAACATTTCTGGTATATGAAAAACATGTTTTTCAATGGCAAAAATCAATGAATATTGTAAATGCACAAACAGTAATATCTCCACATTGCAAGGTGCAATTCTGAAATTTTTAGCTTTTTCCTGCTAATCCTAGCATGATAAAGAAGATTCAAAGAGAGTGAGATGCCAGCTCCTTTCATTCAGTCAGTAGCTTCAAACATTTCTGGTATATGAAAAACATGTTTTTCAATGGCAAAAATCAATGAATATTGTAAATGCACAAACAGTAATATCTCCACATTGCACGGTGCAATTCTGAAATTTTTAGCTTTTTCCTGTTAATCCTAGCATGATAAAGAAGATTCAAAGAGAGTGAGATGCCAGCTCCTTTCATTCAGTCAGTAGCTTCAAACATTTCTGGTATATGAAAAACATGTTTTTCAATGGCAAAAATCAATGAATATTGTAAATGCACAAACAGTAATATCTCCACATTGCACGGTGCAATTCTGAAATTTGTAGCTTTTTCCTGTTAATCCTAGCATGATAAAGAAGATTCAAAGAGAGTGAGATGCCAGCTCCTTTCATTCAGTCAGTAGCTTCAAACATTTCTGGTATATGAAAAACATGTTTTTCAATGGCAAAAATCAATGAATATTGTAAATGCACAAACAGTAATATCTCCACATTGCACGGTGCAATTCTGAAATTTTTAGCTTTTTCCTGCTAATCCTAGCATGATAAAGAAGATTCAAAGAGAGTGAGATGCCAGCTCCTTTCATTCAGTCAGTAGCTTCAAACATTTCTGGTATATGAAAAACATGTTTTTCAATGGCAAAAATCAATGAATATTGTAAATGCACAAACAGTAATATCTCCACATTGCAAGGTGCAATTCTGAAATTTTTAGCTTTTTCCTGCTAATCCTAGCATGATAAAGAAGATTCAAAGAGAGTGAGATGCCAGCTCCTTTCATTCAGTCAGTAGCTTCAAACATTTCTGGTATATGAAAAACATGTTTTTCAATGGCAAAAATCAATGAATATTGTAAATGCACAAACAGTAATATCTCCACATTGCAAGGTGCAATTCTGAAATTTTTTGCTTTTTCCTGCTAATCCTAGCATGATAAAGAAGATTCAAAGAGAGTGAGATGCCAGCTCCTTTCATTCAGTCAGTAGCTTCAAACATTTCTGGTATATGAAAAACATGTTTTTCAATGGCAAAAATCAATGAATATTGTAAATGCACAAACAGTAATATCTCCACATTGCACGGTGCAATTCTGAAATTTTTAGCTTTTTCCTGCTAATCCTAGCATGATAAAGAAGATTCAAAGAGAGTGAGATGCCAGCTCCTTTCATTCAGTCAGTAGCTTCAAACATTTCTGGTATATGAAAAACATGTTTTTCAATGGCAAAAATCAATGAATATTGTAAATGCACAAACAGTAATATCTCCACATTGCACGGTGCAATTCTGAAATTTTTAGCTTTTTCCTGTTAATCCTAGCATGATAAAGAAGATTCAAAGAGAGTGAGATGCCAGCTCCTTTCATTCAGTCAGTAGCTTCAAACATTTCTGGTATATGAAAAACATGTTTTTCAATGGCAAAAATCAATGAATATTGTAAATGCACAAACAGTAATATCTCCACATTGCAAGGTGCAATTCTGAAATTTTTTGCTTTTTCCTGCTAATCCTAGCATGATAAAGAAGATTCAAAGAGAGTGAGATGCCAGCTCCTTTCATTCAGTCAGTAGCTTCAAACATTTCTGGACGTTTTTCAATGGCAAAAATCAATGAATATTGTAAATGCACAAACAGTAATATCTCCACATTGCACGGTGCAATTCTGAAATTTTTTGCTTTTTCCTGCTAATCCTAGCATGATAAAGAAGATTCAAAGAGAGTGAGATGCCAGCTCCTTTCATTCAGTCAGTAGCTTCAAACATTTCTGGTATATGAAAAACATGTTTTTCAATGGCAAAAATCAATGAATATTGTAAATGCACAAACAGTAATATCTCAACATTGCACGGTGCAATTCTGAAATTTTTAGCTTTTTCCTGTTAATCCTAGCATGATAAAGAAGATTCAAAGAGAGTGAGATGCCAGCTCCTTTCATTCAGTCAGTAGCTTCAAACATTTCTGGTATATGAAAAACATGTTTTTCAATGGCAAAAATCAATGAATATTGTAAATGCACAAACAGTAATATCTCCACATTGCAAGGTGCAATTCTGAATTTTTTTGCTTTTTCCTGTTAATCCTAGCATGATAAAGAAGATTCAAAGAGAGTGAGATGCCAGCTCCTTTCATTCAGTCAGTAGCTTCAAACATTTCTGGACGTTTTTCAATGGCAAAAATCAATGAATATTGTAAATGCACAAACAGTAATATATCCACATTGCAAGGTGCAATTCTGAAATTTTTTGCTTTTTCCTGCTAATCCTAGCATGATAAAGAAGATTCAAAGAGAGTGAGATGCCAGCTCCTTTCATTCAGTCAGTAGCTTCAAACATTTCTGGACGTTTTTCAATGGCAAAAATCAATGAATATTGTAAATGCACAAACAGTAATATCTCCACATTGCACGGTGCAATTCTGAAATTTTTAGCTTTTTCCTGCTAATCCTAGCATGATAAAGAAGATCCAAAGAGAGTGAGATGCCAGCTCCTTTCATTCAGTCAGTAGCTTCAAACATTTCTGGTATATGAAAAACATGTTTTTCAATGGCAAAAATCAATGAATATTGTAAATGCACAAACAGTAATATCTCCACATTGCAAGGTGCAATTCTGAAATTTTTTGCTTTTTCCTGCTAATCCTAGCATGATAAAGAAGATTCAAAGAGAGTGAGATGCCAGCTCCTTTCATTCAGTCAGTAGCTTCAAACATTTCTGGACGTTTTTCAATGGCAAAAATCAATGAATATTGTAAATCCACAAACAGTAATATCTCCACATTGCACGGTGCAATTCTGAAATTTTTAGCTTTTTCCTGTTAATCCTAGCATGATAAAGAAGATTCAAAGAGAGTGAGATGCCAGCTCCTTTCATTCAGTCAGTAGCTTCAAACATTTCTGGTATATGAAAAACATGTTTTTCAATGGCAAAAATCAATGAATATTGTAAATGCACAAACAGTAATATCTCCACATTGCACGGTGCAATTCTGAAATTTTTAGCTTTTTCCTGTTAATCCTAGCATGATAAAGAAGATTCAAAGAGAGTGAGATGCCAGCTCCTTTCATTCAGTCAGTAGCTTCAAACATTTCTGGACGTTTTTCAATGGCAAAAATCAATGAATATTGTAAATGCACAAACAGTAATATCTCCACATTGCACGGTGCAATTCTGAAATTTTTTGCTTTTTCCTGTTAATCCTAGCATGATAAAGAAGATTCAAAGAGAGTGAGATGCCAGCTCCTTTCATTCAGTCAGTAGCTTCAAACATTTCTGGTATATGAAAAACATGTTTTTCAATGGCAAAAATCAATGAATATTGTAAATGCACAAACAGTAATATCTCCACATTGCACGGTGCAATTCTGAAATTTTTTGCTTTTTCCTGCTAATCCTAGCATGATAAAGAAGATTCAAAGAGAGTGAGATGCCAGCTCCTTTCATTCAGTCAGTAGCTTCAAACATTTCTGGTATATGAAAAACATGTTTTTCAATGGCAAAAATCAATGAATATTGTAAATGCACAAACAGTAATATCTCCACATTGCAAGGTGCAATTCTGAAATTTTTTGCTTTTTCCTGTTAATCCTAGCATGATAAAGAAGATTCAAAGAGAGTGAGATGCCAGCTCCTTTCATTCAGTCAGTAGCTTCAAACATTTCTGGACGTTTTTCAATGGCAAAAATCAATGAATATTGTAAATGCACAAACAGTAATATCTCCACATTGCAAGGTGCAATTCTGAAATTTTTAGCTTTTTCCTGTTAATTCTAGCATGATAAAGAAGATTCAAAGAGAGTGAGATGCCAGCTCCTTTCATTCAGTCAGTAGCTTCAAACATTTCTGGTATATGAAAAACATGTTTTTCAATGGCAAAAATCAATGAATATTGTAAATGCACAAACAGTAATATCTCCACATTGCAAGGTGCAATTCTGAAATTTTTAGCTTTTTCCTGCTAATCCTAGCATGATAAAGAAGATTCAAAGAGAGTGAGATGCCAGCTCCTTTCATTCAGTCAGTAGCTTCAAACATTTCTGGTATATGAAAAACATGTTTTTCAATGGCAAAAATCAATGAATATTGTAAATGCACAAACAGTAATATCTCCACATTGCACGGTGCAATTCTGAAATTTTTAGCTTTTTCCTGCTAATCCTAGCATGATAAAGAAGATTCAAAGAGAGTGAGATGCCAGCTCCTTTCATTCAGTCAGTAGCTTCAAACATTTCTGGTATATGAAAAACATGTTTTTCAATGGCAAAAATCAATGAATATTGTAAATGCACAAACAGTAATATCTCCACATTGCAAGGTGCAATTCTGAAATTTTTTGCTTTTTCCTGTTAATCCTAGCATGATAAAGAAGATTCAAAGAGAGTGAGATGCCAGCTCCTTTCATTCAGTCAGTAGCTTCAAACATTTCTGGTATATGAAAAACATGTTTTTCAATGGCAAAAATCAATGAATATTGTAAATGCACAAACAGTAATATCTCCACATTGCAAGGTGCAATTCTGAAATTTTTTGCTTTTTCCTGCTAATCCTAGCATGATAAAGAAGATTCAAAGAGAGTGAGATGCCAGCTCCTTTCATTCAGTCAGTAGCTTCAAACATTTCTGGTATATGAAAAACATGTTTTTCAATGGCAAAAATCAATGAATATTGTAAATGCACAAACAGTAATATCTCCACATTGCACGGTGCAATTCTGAAATTTTTAGCTTTTTCCTGTTAATCCTAGCATGATAAAGAAGATTCAAAGAGAGTGAGATGCCAGCTCCTTTCATTCAGTCAGTAGCTTCAAACATTTCTGGTATATGAAAAACATGTATTTCAATGGCAAAAATCAATGAATATTGTAAATGCACAAACAGTAATATCTCCACATTGCACGGTGCAATTCTGAAATTTTTTGCTTTTTCCTGCTAATCCTAGCATGATAAAGAAGATTCAAAGAGAGTGAGATGCCAGCTCCTTTCATTCAGTCAGTAGCTTCAAACATTTCTGGTATATGAAAAACATGTTTTTCAATGGCAAAAATCAATGAATATTGTAAATGCACAAACAGTAATATCTCCACATTGCACGGTGCAATTCTGAAATTTTTAGCTTTTTCCTGTTAATCCTAGCATGATAAAGAAGATTCAAAGAGAGTGAGATGCCAGCTCCTTTCATTCAGTCAGTAGCTTCAAACATTTCTGGTATATGAAAAACATGTTTTTCAATGGCAAAAATCAATGAATATTGTAAATGCACAAACAGTAATATCTCCACATTGCACGGTGCAATTCTGAAATTTTTAGCTTTTTCCTGTTAATCCTAGCATGATAAAGAAGATTCAAAGAGAGTGAGATGCCAGCTCCTTTCATTCAGTCAGTAGCTTCAAACATTTCTGGTATATGAAAAACATGTTTTTCAATGGCAAAAATCAATGAATATTGTAAATGCACAAACAGTAATATCTCCACATTGCACGGTGCAATTCTGAAATTTTTAGCTTTTTCCTGTTAATCCTAGCATGATAAAGAAGATTCAAAGAGAGTGAGATGCCAGCTCCTTTCATTCAGTCAGTAGCTTCAAACATTTCTGGACGTTTTTCAATGGCAAAAATCAATGAATATTGTAAATGCACAAACAGTAATATCTCCACATTGCACGGTGCAATTCTGAAATTTTTTGCTTTTTCCTGCTAATCCTAGCATGATAAAGAAGATTCAAAGAGAGTGAGATGCCAGCTCCTTTCATTCAGTCAGTAGCTTCAAACATTTCTGGTATATGAAAAACATGTTTTTCAATGGCAAAAATCAATGAATATTGTAAATGCACAAACAGTAATATCTCCACATTGCAAGGTGCAATTCTGAAATTTTTAGCTTTTTCCTGTTAATCCTAGCATGATAAAGAAGATTCAAAGAGAGTGAGATGCCAGCTCCTTTCATTCAGTCAGTAGCTTCAAACATTTCTGGTATATGAAAAACATGTTTTTCAATGGCAAAAATCAATGAATATTGTAAATGCACAAACAGTAATATCTCCACATTGCACGGTGCAATTCTGAAATTTTTAGCTTTTTCCTGCTAATCCTAGCATGATAAAGAAGATTCAAAGAGAGTGAGATGCCAGCTCCTTTCATTCAGTCAGTAGCTTCAAACATTTCTGGACGTTTTTCAATGGCAAAAATCAATGAATATTGTAAATGCACAAACAGTAATATCTCCACATTGCAAGGTGCAATTCTGAAATTTTTTGCTTTTTCCTGCTAATCCTAGCATGATAAAGAAGATTCAAAGAGAGTGAGATGCCAGCTCCTTTCATTCAGTCAGTAGCTTCAAACATTTCTGGACGTTTTTCAATGGCAAAAATCAATGAATATTGTAAATGCACAAACAGTAATATCTCCACATTGCACGGTGCAATTCTGAAATTTTTAGCTTTTTCCTGTTAATCCTAGCATGATAAAGAAGATTCAAAGAGAGTGAGATGCCAGCTCCTTTCATTCAGTCAGTAGCTTCAAACATTTCTGGTATATGAAAAACATGTTTTTCAATGGCAAAAATCAATGAATATTGTAAATGCACAAACAGTAATATCTCCACATTGCACGGTGCAATTCTGAAATTTTTTGCTTTTTCCTGTTAATCCTAGCATGATAAAGAAGATTCAAAGAGAGTGAGATGCCAGCTCCTTTCATTCAGTCAGTAGCTTCAAACATTTCTGGTATATGAAAAACATGTTTTTCAATGGCAAAAATCAATGAATATTGTAAATGCACAAACAGTAATATCTCCACATTGCACGGTGCAATTCTGAAATTTTTTGCTTTTTCCTGTTAATCCTAGCATGATAAAGAAGATTCAAAGAGAGTGAGATGCCAGCTCCTTTCATTCAGTCAGTAGCTTCAAACATTTCTGGTATATGAAAAAACATGTTTTTCAATGGCAAAAATCAATGAATATTGTAAATGCACAAACAGTAATATCTCCACATTGCACGGTGCAATTCTGAAATTTTTTGCTTTTTCCTGCTAATCCTAGCATGATAAAGAAGATTCAAAGAGAGTGAGATGCCAGCTCCTTTCATTCAGTCAGTAGCTTCAAACATTTCTGGTATATGAAAAACATGTTTTTCAATGGCAAAAATCAATGAATATTGTAAATGCACAAACAGTAATATCTCCACATTGCAAGGTGCAATTCTGAAATTTTTAGCTTTTTCCTGTTAATCCTAGCATGATAAAGAAGATTCAAAGAGAGTGAGATGCCAGCTCCTTTCATTCAGTCAGTAGCTTCAAACATTTCTGGTATATGAAAAACATGTTTTTCAATGGCAAAAATCAATGAATATTGTAAATGCACAAACAGTAATATCTCCACATTGCACGGTGCAATTCTGAAATTTTTAGCTTTTTCCTGCTAATCCTAGCATGATAAAGAAGATTCAAAGAGAGTGAGATGCCAGCTCCTTTCATTCAGTCAGTAGCTTCAAACATTTCTGGACGTTTTTCAATGGCAAAAATCAATGAATATTGTAAATGCACAAACAGTAATATCTCCACATTGCAAGGTGCAATTCTGAAATTTTTTGCTTTTTCCTGCTAATCCTAGCATGATAAAGAAGATTCAAAGAGAGTGAGATGCCAGCTCCTTTCATTCAGTCAGTAGCTTCAAACATTTCTGGACGTTTTTCAATGGCAAAAATCAATGAATATTGTAAATGCACAAACAGTAATATCTCCACATTGCACGGTGCAATTCTGAAATTTTTAGCTTTTTCCTGTTAATCCTAGCATGATAAAGAAGATTCAAAGAGAGTGAGATGCCAGCTCCTTTCATTCAGTCAGTAGCTTCAAACATTTCTGGTATATGAAAAACATGTTTTTCAATGGCAAAAATCAATGAATATTGTAAATGCACAAACAGTAATATCTCCACATTGCACGGTGCAATTCTGAAATTTTTTGCTTTTTCCTGTTAATCCTAGCATGATAAAGAAGATTCAAAGAGAGTGAGATGCCAGCTCCTTTCATTCAGTCAGTAGCTTCAAACATTTCTGGTATATGAAAAACATGTTTTTCAATGGCAAAAATCAATGAATATTGTAAATGCACAAACAGTAATATCTCCACATTGCACGGTGCAATTCTGAAATTTTTTGCTTTTTCCTGCTAATCCTAGCATGATAAAGAAGATTCAAAGAGAGTGAGATGCCAGCTCCTTTCATTCAGTCAGTAGCTTCAAACATTTCTGGTATATGAAAAACATGTTTTTCAATGGCAAAAATCAATGAATATTGTAAATGCACAAACAGTAATATCTCCACATTGCAAGGTGCAATTCTGAAATTTTTTGCTTTTTCCTGCTAATCCTAGCATGATAAAGAAGATTCAAAGAGAGTGAGATGCCAGCTCCTTTCATTCAGTCAGTAGCTTCAAACATTTCTGGTATATGAAAAACATGTTTTTCAATGGCAAAAATCAATGAATATTGTAAATGCACAAACAGTAATATCTCCACATTGCACGGTGCAATTCTGAAATTTTTAGCTTTTTCCTGCTAATCCTAGCATGATAAAGAAGATTCAAAGAGAGTGAGATGCCAGCTCCTTTCATTCAGTCAGTAGCTTCAAACATTTCTGGTATATGAAAAACATGTTTTTCAATGGCAAAAATCAATGAATATTGTAAATGCACAAACAGTAATATCTCCACATTGCACGGTGCAATTCTGAAATT
>NW_027367479.1:0-57749 GCF_046119375.1 Phyllobates terribilis | reverse complement strand
ATGGCAAAAATCAATGAATATTGTAAATGCACAAACAGTAATATCTCCACATTGCAAGGTGCAATTCTGAAATTTTTTGCTTTTTCCTGCTAATCCTAGCATGATAAAGAAGATTCAAAGAGAGTGAGATGCCAGCTCCTTTCATTCAGTCAGTAGCTTCAAACATTTCTGGACGTTTTTCAATGGCAAAAATCAATGAATATTGTAAATGCACAAACAGTAATATCTCCACATTGCAAGGTGCAATTCTGAAATTTTTTGCTTTTTCCTGCTAATCCTAGCATGATAAAGAAGATTCAAAGAGAGTGAGATGCCAGCTCCTTTCATTCAGTCAGTAGCTTCAAACATTTCTGGACGTTTTTCAATGGCAAAAATCAATGAATATTGTAAATGCACAAACAGTAATATCTCCACATTGCAAGGTGCAATTCTGAAATTTTTTGCTTTTTCCTGCTAATCCTAGCAGGATAAAGAAGATTCAAAGAGAGTAAGATGCCAGCTCCTTTCATTCAGTCAGTAGCTTCAAACATTTCTGGTATATGAAAAACATGTTTTTCAATGGCAAAAATCAATGAATATTGTAAATGCACAAACAGTAATATCTCCACATTGCAAGGTGCAATTCTGAAATTTTTTGCTTTTTCCTGCTAATCCTAGCATGATAAAGAAGATTCAAAGAGAGTGAGATGCCAGCTCCTTTCATTCAGTCAGTAGCTTCAAACATTTCTGGTATATGAAAAACATGTTTTTCAATGGCAAAAATCAATGAATATTGTAAATGCACAAACAGTAATATCTCCACATTGCAAGGTGCAATTCTGAAATTTTTTGCTTTTTCCTGCTAATCCTAGCATGATAAAGAAGATTCAAAGAGAGTGAGATGCCAGCTCCTTTCATTCAGTCAGTAGCTTCAAACATTTCTGGTATATGAAAAACGTTTTTCAATGGCAAAAATCAATGAATATTGTAAATGCACAAACAGTAATATCTCCACATTGCAAGGTGCAATTCTGAAATTTTTTGCTTTTTCCTGCTAATCCTAGCATGATAAAGAAGATTCAAAGAGAGTGAGATGCCAGCTCCTTTCATTCAGTCAGTAGCTTCAAACATTTCTGGTATATGAAAAACATGTTTTTCAATGGCAAAAATCAATGAATATTGTAAATGCACAAACAGTAATATTTCCACATTGCAAGGTGCAATTCTGAATTTTTTTGCTTTTTCCTGCTAATCCTAGCATGATAAAGAAGATTCAAAGAGAGTGAGATGCCAGCTCCTTTCATCCAGTCAGTAGCTTCAAACATTTCTGGACGTTTTTCAATGGCAAAAATCAATGAATATTGTAAATGCACAAACAGTAATATCTCCACATTGCAAGGTGCAATTCTGAAATTTTTTGCTTTTTCCTGCTAATCCTAGCAGGATAAAGAAGATTCAAAGAGAGTGAGATGCCAGCTCCTTTCATTCAGTCAGTAGCTTCAAACATTTCTGGTATATGAAAAACATGTTTTTCAATGGCAAAAATCAATGAATATTGTAAATGCACAAACAGTAATATCTCCACATTGCAAGGTGCAATTCTGAAATTTTTTGCTTTTTCCTGCTAATCCTAGCATGATAAAGAAGATTCAAAGAGAGTGAGATGCCAGCTCCTTTCATTCAGTCAGTAGCTTCAAACATTTCTGGTATATGAAAAACATGTTTTTCAATGGCAAAAATCAATGAATATTGTAAATGCACAAACAGTAATATCTCCACATTGCAAGGTGCAATTCTGAATTTTTTTGCTTTTTCCTGCTAATCCTAGCATGATAAAGAAGATTCAAAGAGAGTGAGATGCCAGCTCCTTTCATTCAGTCAGTAGCTTCAAACATTTCTGGACGTTTTTCAATGGCAAAAATCAATGAATATTGTAAATGCACAAACAGTAATATCTTCACATTGCAAGGTGCAATTCTGAAATTTTTTGCTTTTTCCTGCTAATCCTAGCAGGATAAAAAGATTCAAAGAGAGTGAGATGCCAGCTCCTTTCATTCAGTCAGTAGCTTCAAACATTTCTGGTATATGAAAAACATGTTTTTCAATGGCAAAAATCAATGAATATTGTAAATGCACAAACAGTAATATCTCCACATTGCAAGGTGCAATTCTGAAATTTTTTGCTTTTTCCTGCTAATCCTAGCATGATAAAGAAGATTCAAAGAGAGTGAGATGCCAGCTCCTTTCATTCAGTCAGTAGCTTCAAACATTTCTGGTATATGAAAAACATGTTTTTCAATGGCAAAAATCAATGAATATTGTAAATGCACAAACAGTAATATCTCCACATTGCAAGGTGCAATTCTGAAATTTTTTGCTTTTTCCTGCTAATCCTTGCATGATAAAGAAGATTCAAAGAGAGTGAGATGCCAGCTCCTTTCATTCAGTCAGTAGCTTCAAACATTTCTGGACGTTTTTCAATGGCAAAAATCAATGAATAATGTAAATTCACAAACAGTAATATCTCCACATTGCAAGGTGCAATTCTGAAATTTTTTTCTTTTTCCTGCTAATCCTAGCATGATAAAGAAGATTCAAAGAGAGTGAGATGCCAGCTCCTTTCATTCAGTCAGTAGCTTCAAACATTTCTGGACGTTTTTCAATGGCAAAAATCAATGAATATTGTAAATGCACAAACAGTAATATCTCCACATTGCAAGGTGCAATTCTGAAATTTTTTGCTTTTTCCTGCTAATCCTAGCAGGATAAAGAAGATTCAAAGAGAGTAAGATGCCAGCTCCTTTCATTCAGTCAGTAGCTTCAAACATTTCTGGTATATGAAAAACATGTTTTTCAATGGCAAAAATCAATGAATATTGTAAATGCACAAACAGTAATATCTCCACATTGCAAGGTGCAATTCTGAAATTTTTTGCTTTTTCCTGCTAATCCTAGCATGATAAAGAAGATTCAAAGAGAGTGAGATGCCAGCTCCTTTCATTCAGTCAGTAGCTTCAAACATTTCTGGTATATGAAAAACATGTTTTTCAATGGCAAAAATCAATGAATATTGTAAATGCACAAACAGTAATATCTCCACATTGCAAAGTGCAATTCTGAAATTTTTTGCTTTTTCCTGCTAATCCTAGCATGATAAAGAAGATTCAAAGAGAGTGAGATGCCAGCTCCTTTCATTCAGTCAGTAGCTTCAAACATTTCTGGTATATGAAAAACATGTTTTTCAATGGCAAAAATCAATGAATATTGTAAATGCACAAACAGTAATATCTCCACATTGCAAGGTGCAATTCTGAAATTTTTTGCTTTTTCCTGCTAATCCTTGCATGATAAAGAAGATTCAAAGAGAGTGAGATGCCAGCTCCTTTCATTCAGTCAGTAGCTTCAAACATTTCTGGACGTTTTTCAATGGCAAAAATCAATGAATATTGTAAATGCACAAACAGTAATATCTCCACATTGCAAGGTGCAATTCTGAAATTTTTTGCTTTTTCCTGCTAATCCTAGCATGATAAAGAAGATTCAAAGAGAGTGAGATGCCAGCTCCTTTCATTCAGTCAGTAGCTTCAAACATTTCTGGACGTTTTTCAATGGCAAAAATCAATGAATATTGTAAATGCACAAACAGTAATATCTCCACATTGCAAGGTGCAATTCTGAAATTTTTTGCTTTTTCCTGCTAATCCTAGCAGGATAAAGAAGATTCAAAGAGAGTAAGATGCCAGCTCCTTTCATTCAGTCAGTAGCTTCAAACATTTCTGGTATATGAAAAACATGTTTTTCAATGGCAAAAATCAATGAATATTGTAAATGCACAAACAGTAATATCTCCACATTGCAAGGTGCAATTCTGAAATTTTTTGCTTTTTCCTGCTAATCCTAGCATGATAAAGAAGATTCAAAGAGAGTGAGATGCCAGCTCCTTTCATTCAGTCAGTAGCTTCAAACATTTCTGGTATATGAAAAACATGTTTTTCAATGGCAAAAATCAATGAATATTGTAAATGCACAAACAGTAATATCTCCACATTGCAAGGTGCAATTCTGAAATTTTTTGCTTTTTCCTGCTAATCCTAGCATGATAAAGAAGATTCAAAGAGAGTGAGATGCCAGCTCCTTTCATTCAGTCAGTAGCTTCAAACATTTCTGGTATATGAAAAACGTTTTTCAATGGCAAAAATCAATGAATATTGTAAATGCACAAACAGTAATATCTCCACATTGCAAGGTGCAATTCTGAAATTTTTTGCTTTTTCCTGCTAATCCTAGCATGATAAAGAAGATTCAAAGAGAGTGAGATGCCAGCTCCTTTCATTCAGTCAGTAGCTTCAAACATTTCTGGTATATGAAAAACATGTTTTTCAATGGCAAAAATCAATGAATATTGTAAATGCACAAACAGTAATATTTCCACATTGCAAGGTGCAATTCTGAATTTTTTTGCTTTTTCCTGCTAATCCTAGCATGATAAAGAAGATTCAAAGAGAGTGAGATGCCAGCTCCTTTCATCCAGTCAGTAGCTTCAAACATTTCTGGACGTTTTTCAATGGCAAAAATCAATGAATATTGTAAATGCACAAACAGTAATATCTCCACATTGCAAGGTGCAATTCTGAAATTTTTTGCTTTTTCCTGCTAATCCTAGCAGGATAAAGAAGATTCAAAGAGAGTGAGATGCCAGCTCCTTTCATTCAGTCAGTAGCTTCAAACATTTCTGGTATATGAAAAACATGTTTTTCAATGGCAAAAATCAATGAATATTGTAAATGCACAAACAGTAATATCTCCACATTGCAAGGTGCAATTCTGAAATTTTTTGCTTTTTCCTGCTAATCCTAGCATGATAAAGAAGATTCAAAGAGAGTGAGATGCCAGCTCCTTTCATTCAGTCAGTAGCTTCAAACATTTCTGGTATATGAAAAACATGTTTTTCAATGGCAAAAATCAATGAATATTGTAAATGCACAAACAGTAATATCTCCACATTGCAAGGTGCAATTCTGAATTTTTTTGCTTTTTCCTGCTAATCCTAGCATGATAAAGAAGATTCAAAGAGAGTGAGATGCCAGCTCCTTTCATTCAGTCAGTAGCTTCAAACATTTCTGGACGTTTTTCAATGGCAAAAATCAATGAATATTGTAAATGCACAAACAGTAATATCTCCACATTGCAAGGTGCAATTCTGAAATTTTTTGCTTTTTCCTGCTAATCCTAGCAGGATAAAAAGATTCAAAGAGAGTGAGATGCCAGCTCCTTTCATTCAGTCAGTAGCTTCAAACATTTCTGGTATATGAAAAACATGTTTTTCAATGGCAAAAATCAATGAATATTGTAAATGCACAAACAGTAATATCTCCACATTGCAAGGTGCAATTCTGAAATTTTTTGCTTTTTCCTGCTAATCCTAGCATGATAAAGAAGATTCAGAGTGAGATGCCAGCTCCTTTCATTCAGTCAGTAGCTTCAAACATTTCTGGTATATGAAAAACATGTTTTTCAATGGCAAAAATCAATGAATATTGTAAATGCACAAACAGTAATATCTCCACATTGCAAGGTGCAATTCTGAAATTTTTTGCTTTTTCCTGCTAATCCTTGCATGATAAAGAAGATTCAAAGAGAGTGAGATGCCAGCTCCTTTCATTCAGTCAGTAGCTTCAAACATTTCTGGACGTTTTTCAATGGCAAAAATCAATGAATAATGTAAATTCACAAACAGTAATATCTCCACATTGCAAGGTGCAATTCTGAAATTTTTTTCTTTTTCCTGCTAATCCTAGCATGATAAAGAAGATTCAAAGAGAGTGAGATGCCAGCTCCTTTCATTCAGTCAGTAGCTTCAAACATTTCTGGACGTTTTTCAATGGCAAAAATCAATGAATATTGTAAATGCACAAACAGTAATATCTCCACATTGCAAGGTGCAATTCTGAAATTTTTTGCTTTTTCCTGCTAATCCTAGCAGGATAAAGAAGATTCAAAGAGAGTAAGATGCCAGCTCCTTTCATTCAGTCAGTAGCTTCAAACATTTCTGGTATATGAAAAACATGTTTTTCAATGGCAAAAATCAATGAATATTGTAAATGCACAAACAGTAATATCTCCACATTGCAAGGTGCAATTCTGAAATTTTTTGCTTTTTCCTGCTAATCCTAGCATGATAAAGAAGATTCAAAGAGAGTGAGATGCCAGCTCCTTTCATTCAGTCAGTAGCTTCAAACATTTCTGGTATATGAAAAACATGTTTTTCAATGGCAAAAATCAATGAATATTGTAAATGCACAAACAGTAATATCTCCACATTGCAAGGTGCAATTCTGAAATTTTTTGCTTTTTCCTGCTAATCCTAGCATGATAAAGAAGATTCAAAGAGAGTGAGATGCCAGCTCCTTTCATTCAGTCAGTAGCTTCAAACATTTCTGGTATATGAAAAACATGTTTTTCAATGGCAAAAATCAATGAATATTGTAAATGCACAAACAGTAATATCTCCACATTGCAAGGTGCAATTCTGAAATTTTTTGCTTTTTCCTGCTAATCCTTGCATGATAAAGAAGATTCAAAGAGAGTGAGATGCCAGCTCCTTTCATTCAGTCAGTAGCTTCAAACATTTCTGGACGTTTTTCAATGGCAAAAATCAATGAATAATGTAAATTCACAAACAGTAATATCTCCACATTGCAAGGTGCAATTCTGAAATTTTTTGCTTTTTCCTGCTAATCCTAGCATGATAAAGAAGATTCAAAGAGAGTGAGATGCCAGCTCCTTTCATTCAGTCAGTAGCTTCAAACATTTCTGGACGTTTTTCAACGGCAAAAATCAATGAATATTGTAAATGCACAAACAGTAATATCTCCACATTGCAAGGTGCAATTCTGAAATTTTTTGCTTTTTCCTGCTAATCCTAGCAGGATAAAGAAGATTCAAAGAGAGTAAGATGCCAGCTCCTTTCATTCAGTCAGTAGCTTCAAACATTTCTGGTATATGAAAAACATGTTTTTCAATGGCAAAAATCAATGAATATTGTAAATGCACAAACAGTAATATCTCCACATTGCAAGGTGCAATTCTGAAATTTTTTGCTTTTTCCTGCTAATCCTAGCATGATAAAGAAGATTCAAAGAGAGTGAGATGCCAGCTCCTTTCATTCAGTCAGTAGCTTCAAACATTTCTGGTATATGAAAAACATGTTTTTCAATGGCAAAAATCAATGAATATTGTAAATGCACAAACAGTAATATCTCCACATTGCAAGGTGCAATTCTGAAATTTTTTGCTTTTTCCTGCTAATCCTAGCATGATAAAGAAGATTCAAAGAGAGTGAGATGCCAGCTCCTTTCATTCAGTCAGTAGCTTCAAACATTTCTGGTATATGAAAAACGTTTTTCAATGGCAAAAATCAATGAATATTGTAAATGCACAAACAGTAATATCTCCACATTGCAAGGTGCAATTCTTAAATTTTTTGCTTTTTCCTGCTAATCCTAGCATGATAAAGAAGATTCAAAGAGAGTGAGATGCCAGCTCCTTTCATTCAGTCAGTAGCTTCAAACATTTCTGGTATATGAAAAACATGTTTTTCAATGGCAAAAATCAATGAATATTGTAAATGCACAAACAGTAATATCTCCACATTGCAAGGTGCAATTCTGAAATTTTTTGCTTTTTCCTGCTAATCCTAGCATGATAAAGAAGATTCAAAGAGAGTGAGATGCCAGCTCCTTTCATTCAGTCAGTAGCTTCAAACATTTCTGGTATATGAAAAACATGTTTTTCAATGGCAAAAATCAATGAATATTGTAAATGCACAAACAGTAATATCTCCACATTGCAAGGTGCAATTCTGAAATTTTTTGCTTTTTCCTGCTAATCCTAGCATGATAAAGAAGATTCAAAGAGAGTGAGATGCCAGCTCCTTTCATTCAGTCAGTAGCTTCAAACATTTCTGGACGTTTTTCAATGGCAAAAATCAATGAATATTGTAAATGCACAAACAGTAATATCTCCACATTGCAAGGTGCAATTCTGAAATTTTTTGCTTTTTCCTGCTAATCCTAGCATGATAAAGAAGATTCAAAGAGAGTGAGATGCCAGCTCCTTTCATTCAGTCAGTAGCTTCAAACATTTCTGGACTTTTTCAATGGCAAAAATCAATGAATATTGTAAATGCACGAACAGTAATATCTCCACATTGCAAGGTGCAATTCTGAAATTTTTTGCTTTTTCCTGCTAATCCTAGCAGGATAAAGAAGATTCAAAGAGAGTGAGATGCCAGCTCCTTTCATTCAGTCAGTAGCTTCAAACATTTCTGGTATATGAAAAACATGTTTTTCAATGGCAAAAATCAATGAATATTGTAAATGCACAAACAGTAATATCTCCACATTGCAAGGTGCAATTCTGAAATTTTTTGCTTTTTCCTGCTAATCCTAGCATGATAAAGAAGATTCAAAGAGAGTGAGATGCCAGCTCCTTTCATTCAGTCAGTAGCTTCAAACATTTCTGGACGTTTTTCAATGGCAAAAATCAATGAATATTGTAAATGCACAAACAGTAATATCTCCACATTGCAAGGTGCAATTCTGAAATTTTTTGCTTTTTCCTGCTAATCCTAGCATGATAAAGAAGATTCAAAGAGAGTGAGATGCCAGCTCCTTTCATTCAGTCAGTAGCTTCAAACATTTCTGGACGTTTTTCAATGGCAAAAATCAATGAATATTGTAAATGCACGAACAGTAATATCTCCACATTGCAAGGTGCAATTCTGAAATTTTTTGCTTTTTCCTGCTAATCCTAGCAGGATAAAGAAGATTCAAAGAGAGTGAGATGCCAGCTCCTTTCATTCAGTCAGTAGCTTCAAACATTTCTGGTATATGAAAAACATGTTTTTCAATGGCAAAAATCAATGAATATTGTAAATGCACAAACAGTAATATCTCCACATTGCAAGGTGCAATTCTGAAATTTTTTGCTTTTTCCTGCTAATCCTAGCATGATAAAGAAGATTCAAAGAGAGTGAGATGCCAGCTCCTTTCATTCAGTCAGTAGCTTCAAACATTTCTGGACGTTTTTCAATGGCAAAAATCAATGAATATTGTAAATGCACAAACAGTAATATCTCCACATTGCAAGGTGCAATTCTGAAATTTTTTGCTTTTTCCTGCTAATCCTAGCATGATAAAGAAGATTCAAAGAGAGTGAGATGCCAGCTCCTTTCATTCAGTCAGTAGCTTCAAACATTTCTGGACGTTTTTCAATGGCAAAAATCAATGAATATTGTAAATGCACGAACAGTAATATCTCCACATTGCAAGGTGCAATTCTGAAATTTTTTGCTTTTTCCTGCTAATCCTAGCAGGATAAAGAAGATTCAAAGAGAGTGAGATGCCAGCTCCTTTCATTCAGTCAGTAGCTTCAAACATTTCTGGTATATGAAAAACATGTTTTTCAATGGCAAAAATCAATGAATATTGTAAATGCACAAACAGTAATATCTCCACATTGCAAGGTGCAATTCTGAAATTTTTTGCTTTTTCCTGCTAATCCTAGCATGATAAAGAAGATTCAAAGAGAGTGAGATGCCAGCTCCTTTCATTCAGTCAGTAGCTTCAAACATTTCTGGTATATGAAAAACATGTTTTTCAATGGCAAAAATCAATGAATATTGTAAATGCACAAACAGTAATATCTCCACATTGCAAGGTGCAATTCTGAAATTTTTTGCTTTTTCCTGCTAATCCTAGCATGATAAAGAAGATTCAAAGAGAGTGAGATGCCAGCTCCTTTCATTCAGTCAGTAGCTTCAAACATTTCTGGACGTTTTTCAATGGCAAAAATCAATGAATATTGTAAATGCACAAACAGTAATATCTCCACATTGCAAGGTGCAATTCTGAAATTTTTTGCTTTTTCCTGCTAATCCTAGCATGATAAAGAAGATTCAAAGAGAGTGAGATGCCAGCTCCTTTCATTCAGTCAGTAGCTTCAAACATTTCTGGACGTTTTTCAATGGCAAAAATCAATGAATATTGTAAATGCACAAACAGTAATATCTCCACATTGCAAGGTGCAATTCTGAAATTTTTTGCTTTTTCCTGCTAATCCTAGCAGGATAAAGAAGATTCAAAGAGAGTAAGATGCCAGCTCCTTTCATTCAGTCAGTAGCTTCAAACATTTCTGGTATATGAAAAACATGTTTTTCAATGGCAAAAATCAATGAATATTGTAAATGCACAAACAGTAATATCTCCACATTGCAAGGTGCAATTCTGAAATTTTTTGCTTTTTCCTGCTAATCCTAGCATGATAAAGAAGATTCAAAGAGAGTGAGATGCCAGCTCCTTTCATTCAGTCAGTAGCTTCAAACATTTCTGGACGTTTTTCAATGGCAAAAATCAATGAATATTGTAAATGCACAAACAGTAATATCTCCACATTGCAAGGTGCAATTCTGAAATTTTTTGCTTTTTCCTGCTAATCCTAGCATGATAAAGAAGATTCAAAGAGAGTGAGATGCCAGCTCCTTTCATTCAGTCAGTAGCTTCAAACATTTCTGGACGTTTTTCAATGGCAAAAATCAATGAATATTGTAAATGCACGAACAGTAATATCTCCACATTGCAAGGTGCAATTCTGAAATTTTTTGCTTTTTCCTGCTAATCCTAGCAGGATAAAGAAGATTCAAAGAGAGTGAGATGCCAGCTCCTTTCATTCAGTCAGTAGCTTCAAACATTTCTGGTATATGAAAAACATGTTTTTCAATGGCAAAAATCAATGAATATTGTAAATGCACAAACAGTAATATCTCCACATTGCAAGGTGCAATTCTGAAATTTTTTGCTTTTTCCTGCTAATCCTAGCATGATAAAGAAGATTCAAAGAGAGTGAGATGCCAGCTCCTTTCATTCAGTCAGTAGCTTCAAACATTTCTGGTATATGAAAAACATGTTTTTCAATGGCAAAAATCAATGAATATTGTAAATGCACAAACAGTAATATCTCCACATTGCAAGGTGCAATTCTGAAATTTTTTGCTTTTTCCTGCTAATCCTAGCATGATAAAGAAGATTCAAAGAGAGTGAGATGCCAGCTCCTTTCATTCAGTCAGTAGCTTCAAACATTTCTGGACGTTTTTCAATGGCAAAAATCAATGAATATTGTAAATGCACAAACAGTAATATCTCCACATTGCAAGGTGCAATTCTGAAATTTTTTGCTTTTTCCTGCTAATCCTAGCATGATAAAGAAGATTCAAAGAGAGTGAGATGCCAGCTCCTTTCATTCAGTCAGTAGCTTCAAACATTTCTGGACGTTTTTCAATGGCAAAAATCAATGAATATTGTAAATGCACAAACAGTAATATCTCCACATTGCAAGGTGCAATTCTGAAATTTTTTGCTTTTTCCTGCTAATCCTAGCAGGATAAAGAAGATTCAAAGAGAGTAAGATGCCAGCTCCTTTCATTCAGTCAGTAGCTTCAAACATTTCTGGTATATGAAAAACATGTTTTTCAATGGCAAAAATCAATGAATATTGTAAATGCACAAACAGTAATATCTCCACATTGCAAGGTGCAATTCTGAAATTTTTTGCTTTTTCCTGCTAATCCTAGCATGATAAAGAAGATTCAAAGAGAGTGAGATGCCAGCTCCTTTCATTCAGTCAGTAGCTTCAAACATTTCTGGTATATGAAAAACATGTTTTTCAATGGCAAAAATCAATGAATATTGTAAATGCACAAACAGTAATATCTCCACATTGCAAGGTGCAATTCTGAAATTTTTTGCTTTTTCCTGCTAATCCTAGCATGATAAAGAAGATTCAAAGAGAGTGAGATGCCAGCTCCTTTCATTCAGTCAGTAGCTTCAAACATTTCTGGTATATGAAAAACATGTTTTTCAATGGCAAAAATCAATGAATATTGTAAATGCACAAACAGTAATATCTCCACATTGCAAGGTGCAATTCTGAAATTTTTTGCTTTTTCCTGCTAATCCTAGCATGATAAAGAAGATTCAAAGAGAGTGAGATGCCAGCTCCTTTCATTCAGTCAGTAGCTTCAAACATTTCTGGACGTTTTTCAATGGCAAAAATCAATGAATATTGTAAATGCACAAACAGTAATATCTCCACATTGCAAGGTGCAATTCTGAAATTTTTTGCTTTTTCCTGCTAATCCTAGCATGATAAAGAAGATTCAAAGAGAGTGAGATGCCAGCTCCTTTCATTCAGTCAGTAGCTTCAAACATTTCTGGACGTTTTTCAATGGCAAAAATCAATGAATATTGTAAATGCACAAACAGTAATATCTCCACATTGCAAGGTGCAATTCTGAAATTTTTTGCTTTTTCCTGCTAATCCTAGCAGGATAAAGAAGATTCAAAGAGAGTAAGATGCCAGCTCCTTTCATTCAGTCAGTAGCTTCAAACATTTCTGGTATATGAAAAACATGTTTTTCAATGGCAAAAATCAATGAATATTGTAAATGCACAAACAGTAATATCTCCACATTGCAAGGTGCAATTCTGAAATTTTTTGCTTTTTCCTGCTAATCCTAGCATGATAAAGAAGATTCAAAGAGAGTGAGATGCCAGCTCCTTTCATTCAGTCAGTAGCTTCAAACATTTCTGGTATATGAAAAACATGTTTTTCAATGGCAAAAATCAATGAATATTGTAAATGCACAAACAGTAATATCTCCACATTGCAAGGTGCAATTCTGAAATTTTTTGCTTTTTCCTGCTAATCCTAGCATGATAAAGAAGATTCAAAGAGAGTGAGATGCCAGCTCCTTTCATTCAGTCAGTAGCTTCAAACATTTCTGGACGTTTTTCAATGGCAAAAATCAATGAATATTGTAAATGCACAAACAGTAATATCTCCACATTGCAAGGTGCAATTCTGAAATTTTTTGCTTTTTCCTGCTAATCCTAGCAGGATAAAGAAGATTCAAAGAGAGTGAGATGCCAGCTCCTTTCATTCAGTCAGTAGCTTCAAACATTTCTGGACGTTTTTCAATGGCAAAAATCAATGAATATTGTAAATGCACAAACAGTAATATCTCCACATTGCAAGGTGCAATTCTGAAATTTTTTGCTTTTTCCTGCTAATCCTAGCATGATAAAGAAGATTCAAAGAGAGTGAGATGCCAGCTCCTTTCATTCAGTCAGTAGCTTCAAACATTTCTGGTATATGAAAAACATGTTTTTCAATGGCAAAAATCAATGAATATTGTAAATGCACAAACAGTAATATTTCCACATTGCAAGGTGCAATTCTGAAATTTTTTGCTTTTTCCTGCTAATCCTAGCATGATAAAGAAGATTCAAAGAGAGTGAGATGCCAGCTCCTTTCATTCAGTCAGTAGCTTCAAACATTTCTGGACGTTTTTCAATGGCAAAAATCAATGAATATTGTAAATGCACAAACAGTAATATCTCCACATTGCAAGGTGCAATTCTGAAATTTTTTGCTTTTTCCTGCTAATCCTAGCAGGATAAAGAAGATTCAAAGAGAGTGAGATGCCAGCTCATTTCATTCAGTCAGTAGCTTCAAACATTTCTGGTATATGAAAAACATGTTTTTCAATGGCAAAAATCAATGAATATTGTAAATGCACAAACAGTAATATCTCCACATTGCAAGGTGCAATTCTGAAATTTTTTGCTTTTTCCTGCTAATCCTAGCATGATAAAGAAGATTCAAAGAGAGTGAGATGCCAGCTCCTTTCATTCAGTCAGTAGCTTCAAACATTTCTGGACGTTTTTCAATGGCAAAAATCAATGAATATTGTAAATGCACAAACAGTAATATCTCCACATTGCAAGGTGCAATTCTGAAATTTTTTGCTTTTTCCTGCTAATCCTAGCATGATAAAGAAGATTCAAAGAGAGTGAGATGCCAGCTCCTTTCATTCAGTCAGTAGCTTCAAACATTTCTGGACGTTTTTCAATGGCAAAAATCAATGAATATTGTAAATGCACAAACAGTAATATCTCCACATTGCAAGGTGCAATTCTGAAATTTTTTGCTTTTTCCTGCTAATCCTAGCAGGATAAAGAAGATTCAAAGAGAGTGAGATGCCAGCTCCTTTCATTCAGTCAGTAGCTTCAAACATTTCTGGACGTTTTTCAATGGCAAAAATCAATGAATATTGTAAATGCACAAACAGTAATATCTCCACATTGCAAGGTGCAATTCTGAAATTTTTTGCTTTTTCCTGCTAATCCTAGCATGATAAAGAAGATTCAAAGAGAGTGAGATGCCAGCTCCTTTCATTCAGTCAGTAGCTTCAAACATTTCTGGACGTTTTTCAATGGCAAAAATCAATGAATATTGTAAATGCACAAACAGTAATATCTCCACATTGCAAGGTGCAATTCTGAAATTTTTTGCTTTTTCCTGCTAATCCTAGCAGGATAAAGAAGATTCAAAGAGAGTGAGATGCCAGCTCCTTTCATTCAGTCAGTAGCTTCAAACATTTCTGGTATATGAAAAACATGTTTTTCAATGGCAAAAATCAATGAATATTGTAAATGCACAAACAGTAATATCTCCACATTGCAAGGTGCAATTCTGAAATTTTTTGCTTTTTCCTGCTAATCCTAGCATGATAAAGAAGATTCAAAGAGAGTGAGATGCCAGCTCCTTTCATTCAGTCAGTAGCTTCAAACATTTCTGGACGTTTTTCAATGGCAAAAATCAATGAATATTGTAAATGCACAAACAGTAATATCTCCACATTGCAAGGTGCAATTCTGAAATTTTTTGCTTTTTCCTGCTAATCCTAGCAGGATAAAGAAGATTCAAAGAGAGTGAGATGCCAGCTCCTTTCATTCAGTCAGTAGCTTCAAACATTTCTGGTTTATGAAAAACATGTTTTTCAATGGCAAAAATCAATGAATATTGTAAATGCACAAACAGTAATATCTCCACATTGCAAGGTGCAATTCTGAAATTTTTTGCTTTTTCCTGCTAATCCTAGCATGATAAAGAAGATTCAAAGAGAGTGAGATGCCAGCTCCTTTCATTCAGTCAGTAGCTTCAAACATTTCTGGTATATGAAAAACATGTTTTTCAATGGCAAAAATCAATGAATATTGTAAATGCACAAACAGTAATATCTCCACATTGCAAGGTGCAATTCTGAAATTTTTTGCTTTTTCCTGCTAATCCTAGCATGATAAAGAAGATTCAAAGAGAGTGAGATGCCAGCTCCTTTCATTCAGTCAGTAGCTTCAAACATTTCTGGACGTTTTTCAATGGCAAAAATCAATGAATATTGTAAATGCACAAACAGTAATATCTCCACATTGCAAGGTGCAATTCTGAAATTTTTTGCTTTTTCCTGCTAATCCTAGCATGATAACGAAGATTCAAAGAGAGTGAGATGCCAGCTCCTTTCATTCAGTCAGTAGCTACAAACATTTCTGGACGTTTTTCAATGGCAAAAATCAATGAATATTGTAAATGCACAAACAGTAATATCTCCACATTGCAAGGTGCAATTCTGAAATTTTTTGCTTTTTCCTGCTAATCCTAGCATGATAAAGAAGATTCAAAGAGAGTGAGATGCCAGCTCCTTTCATTCAGTCAGTAGCTTCAAACATTTCTGGTATATGAAAAACATGTTTTTCAATGGCAAAAATCAATGAATATTGTAAATGCACAAACAGTAATATTTCCACATTGCAAGGTGCAATTCAGAAATTTTTTGCTTTTTCCTGCTAATCCTAGCATGATAAAGAAGATTCAAAGAGAGTGAGATGCCAGCTCCTTTCATTCAGTCAGTAGCTTCAAACATTTCTGGACGTTTTTCAATGGCAAAAATCAATGAATATTGTAAATGCACAAACAGTAATATCTCCACATTGCAAGGTGCAATTCTGAAATTTTTTGCTTTTTCCTGCTAATCCTAGCAGGATAAAGAAGATTCAAAGAGAGTGAGATGCCAGCTCCTTTCATTCAGTCAGTAGCTTCAAACATTTCTGGTATATGAAAAACATGTTTTTCAATGGCAAAAATCAATGAATATTGTAAATGCACAAACAGTAATATCTCCACATTGCAAGGTGCAATTCTGAAATTTTTTGCTTTTTCCTGCTAATCCTAGCATGATAAAGAAGATTCAAAGAGAGTGAGATGCCAGCTCCTTTCATTCAGTCAGTAGCTTCAAACATTTCTGGACGTTTTTCAATGGCAAAAATCAATGAATATTGTAAATGCACAAACAGTAATTTCTCCGCATTGCAAGGTGCAATTCTGAAATTTTTTGCTTTTTCCTGCTCCTCTTAGCATGATAAAGAAGATTCAAAGAGAGTGAGATGCCAGCTCCTTTCATTCAGTCAGTAGCTTCAAACATGTCTGGTATATGAATAACATGATGTTTTTCAATGGCAAAAATCAATGAATATTGTAAATGCACAAACAGTAATTTCTCCGCATTGCAAGGTGCAATTCTGAAATTTTTTGCTTTTTCCTGCTCCTCTTAGCATGATAAAGAAGATTCAAAGAGAGTGAGATGCCAGCTCCTTTCATTCAGTCAGTAGCTTCAATCATTTCTGGACGTTTTTTAATGGCAAAAATCAATGAATATTGTAAATGCACAAACAGTAATTTCTCCGCATTGCAAGGTGCAATTCTGAAATTTTTTGCTTTTTCCTGCTCCGCTTAGCATGATAAAGAAGATTCAAAGAGAGTGAGATGCCAGCTCCTTTCATTCAGTCAGTAGCTTCAAACATTTCTGGACGTTTTTCAATGGCAAAAATCAATGAATATTGTAAATGCACAAACAGTAATTTCTCCGCATTGCAAGGTGCAATTCGGAAATTTTTTGCTTTTTCCTGCTCCTCTTAGCATGATAAAGAAGATTCAAAGAGAGTGAGATGCCAGCTCCTTTCATTCAGTCAGTAGCTTCAAACATATCTGGTATATGAATAACATGATGTTTTTCAATGGCAAAAATCAATGAAAATTGTAAATGCACAAACAGTAATTTCTCCGCATTGCAAGGTGCAATTCTGAAATTTTTTGCTTTTTCCTGCTCCTCTTAGCATGATAAAGAAGATTCAAAGAGAGTGAGATGCCAGCTCCTTTCATTCAGTCAGTAGCTTCAATCATTTCTGGACGTTTTTTAATGGCAAAAATCAATGAATATTGTAAATGCACAAACAGTAATTTCTCCGCATTGCAAGGTGCAATTCTGAAATTTTTTGCTTTTTCCTGCTCCTCTTAGCATGATAAAGAAGATTCAAAGAGAGTGAGATGCCAGCTCCTTTCATTCAGTCAGTAGCTTCAAACATTTCTGGACGTTTTTCAATGGCAAAAATCAATGAATATTGTAAATGCACAAACAGTAATTTCTCCGCATTGCAAGGTGCAATTCGGAAATTTTTTGCTTTTTCCTGCTCCTCTTAGCATGATAAAGAAGATTCAAAGAGAGTGAGATGCCAGCTACTTTCATTCAGTCAGTAGCTTCAAACATTTCTGGTATATGAATAACATGATGTTTTTCAATGGCAAAAATCAATGAATATTGTAAATGCACAAACAGTAATTTCTCCGCATTGCAAGGTGCAATTCTGAAATTTTTTGCTTTTTCCTGCTCCTCTTAGCATGATAAAGAAGATTCAAAGAGAGTGAGATGCCAGCTCCTTTCATTCAGTCAGTAGCTTTAATCATTTCTGGACGTTTTTCAATGGCAAAAATCAATGAATATTGTAAATGCACAAACAGTAATTTCTCCGCATTGCAAGGTGCAATTCTGAAATTTTTTGCTTTTTCCTGCTCCTCTTAGCATGATAAAGAAGATTCAAAGAGAGTGAGATGCCAGCTCCTTTCATTCAGTCAGTAGCTTCAAACATTTCTGGTTTATGAAAAACATGTTTTTCAATGGCAAAAATCAATGAATATTGTAAATGCACAAACAGTAATATCTCCACATTGCAAGGTGCAATTCTGAAATTTTTTGCTTTTTCCTGCTAATCCTAGCATGATAAAGAAGATTCAAAGAGCGTGAGATGCCAGCTCCTTTCATTCAGTCAGTAGCTTCAAACATTTCTGGTATATGAAAAACATGTTTTTCAATGGCAAAAATCAATGAATATTGTAAATGCACAAACAGTAATATCTCCACATTGCAAGGTGCAATTCTGAAATTTTTTGCTTTTTCCTGCTAATCCTAGCATGATAAAGAAGATTCAAAGAGAGTGAGATGCCAGCTCCTTTCATTCAGTCAGTAGCTTCAAACATTTCTGGACGTTTTTCAATGGCAAAAATCAATGAATATTGTAAATGCACAAACAGTAATATCTCCACATTGCAAGGTGCAATTCTGAAATTTTTTGCTTTTTCCTGCTAATCCTAGCATGATAACGAAGATTCAAAGAGAGTGAGATGCCAGCTCCTTTCATTCAGTCAGTAGCTTCAAACATTTCTGGACGTTTTTCAATGGCAAAAATCAATGAATATTGTAAATGCACAAACAGTAATATCTCCACATTGCAAGGTGCAATTCTGAAATTTTTTGCTTTTTCCTGCTAATCCTAGCAGGATAAAGAAGATTCAAAGAGAGTGAGATGCCAGCTCCTTTCATTCAGTCAGTAGCTTCAAACATTTCTGGACGTTTTTCAATGGCAAAAATCAATGAATATTGTAAATGCACAAACAGTAATATCTCCACATTGCAAGGTGCAATTCTGAAATTTTTTGCTTTTTCCTGCTAATCCTAGCATGATAAAGAAGATTCAAAGAGAGTGAGATGCCAGCTCCTTTCATTCAGTCAGTAGCTTCAAACATTTCTGGTATATGAAAAACATGTTTTTCAATGGCAAAAATCAATGAATATTGTAAATGCACAAACAGTAATATTTCCACATTGCAAGGTGCAATTCTGAAATTTTTTGCTTTTTCCTGCTAATCCTAGCATGATAAAGAAGATTCAAAGAGAGTGAGATGCCAGCTCCTTTCATTCAGTCAGTAGCTTCAAACATTTCTGGACGTTTTTCAATGGCAAAAATCAATGAATATTGTAAATGCACAAACAGTAATATCTCCACATTGCAAGGTGCAATTCTGAAATTTTTTGCTTTTTCCTGCTAATCCTAGCAGGATAAAGAAGATTCAAAGAGAGTGAGATGCCAGCTCCTTTCATTCAGTCAGTAGCTTCAAACATTTCTGGTATATGAAAAACATGTTTTTCAATGGCAAAAATCAATGAATATTGTAAATGCACAAACAGTAATATCTCCACATTGCAAGGTGCAATTCTGAAATTTTTTGCTTTTTCCTGCTAATCCTAGCATGATAAAGAAGATTCAAAGAGAGTGAGATGCCAGCTCCTTTCATTCAGTCAGTAGCTTCAAACATTTCTGGACGTTTTTCAATGGCAAAAATCAATGAATATTGTAAATGCACAAACAGTAATATCTCCACATTGCAAGGTGCAATTCTGAAATTTTTTGCTTTTTCCTGCTAATCCTAGCATGATAAAGAAGATTCAAAGAGAGTGAGATGCCAGCTCCTTTCATTCAGTCAGTAGCTTCAAACATTTCTGGACGTTTTTCAATGGCAAAAATCAATGAATATTGTAAATGCACAAACAGTAATATCTCCACATTGCAAGGTGCAATTCTGAAATTTTTTGATTTTTCCTGCTAATCCTAGCAGGATAAAGAAGATTCAAAGAGAGTGAGATGCCAGCTCCTTTCATTCAGTCAGTAGCTTCAAACATTTCTGGACGTTTTTCAATGGCAAAAATCAATGAATATTGTAAATGCACAAACAGTAATATCTCCACATTGCAAGGTGCAATTCTGAAATTTTTTGCTTTTTCCTGCTAATCCTAGCATGATAAAGAAGATTCAAAGAGAGTGAGATGCCAGCTCCTTTCATTCAGTCAGTAGCTTCAAACATTTCTGGACGTTTTTCAATGGCAAAAATCAATGAATATTGTAAATGCACAAACAGTAATATCTCCACATTGCAAGGTGCAATTCTGAAATTTTTTGCTTTTTCCTGCTAATCCTAGCAGGATAAAGAAGATTCAAAGAGAGTGAGATGCCAGCTCCTTTCATTCAGTCAGTAGCTTCAAACATTTCTGGTATATGAAAAACATGTTTTTCAATGGCAAAAATCAATGAATATTGTAAATGCACAAACAGTAATATCTCCACATTGCAAGGTGCAATTCTGAAATTTTTTGCTTTTTCCTGCTAATCCTAGCATGATAAAGAAGATTCAAAGAGAGTGAGATGCCAGCTCCTTTCATTCAGTCAGTAGCTTCAAACATTTCTGGTATATGAAAAACATGTTTTTCAATGGCAAAAATCAATGAATATTGTAAATGCACAAACAGTAATATCTCCACATTGCAAGGTGCAATTCTGAAATTTTTTGCTTTTTCCTGCTAATCCTAGCATGATAAAGAAGATTCAAAGAGAGGGAGATGCCAGCTCCTTTCATTCAGTCAGTAGCTTCAAACATTTCTGGACATTTTTCAATGGCAAAAATCAATGAATATTGTAAATGCACAAACAGTAATATCTCCACATTGCAAGGTGCAATTCTGAAATTTTTTGCTTTTTCCTGCTAATCCTAGCATGATAAAGAAGATTCAAAGAGAGTGAGATGCCAGCTCCTTTCATTCAGTCAGTAGCTTCAAACATTTCTGGACGTTTTTCAATGGCAAAAATCAATGAATATTGTAAATGCACAAACAGTAATATCTCCACATTGCAAGGTGCAATTATGAAATTTTTTGCTTTTTCCTGCTAATCCTAGCATGATAACGAAGATTCAAAGAGAGTGAGATGCCAGCTCCTTTCATTCAGTCAGTAGCTTCAAACATTTCTGGACGTTTTTCAATGGCAAAAATCAATGAATATTGTAAATGCACAAACAGTAATATCTCCACATTGCAAGGTGCAATTCTGAAATTTTTTGCTTTTTCCTGCTAATCCTAGCAGGATAAAGAAGATTCAAAGAGAGTGAGATGCCAGCTCCTTTCATTCAGTCAGTAGCTTCAAACATTTCTGGACGTTTTTCAATGGCAAAAATCAATGAATATTGTAAATGCACAAACAGTAATATCTCCACATTGCAAGGTGCAATTCTGAAATTTTTTGCTTTTTCCTGCTAATCCTAGCAGGATAAAGAAGATTCAAAGAGAGTGAGATGCCAGCTCCTTTCATTCAGTCAGTAGCTTCAAACATTTCTGGACGTTTTTCAATGGCAAAAATCAATGAATATTGTAAATACACAAACAGTAATATCTCCACATTGCAAGGTGCAATTCTGAAATTTTTTGCTTTTTCCTGCTAATCCTAGCATGATAAAGAAGATTCAAAGAGAGTGAGATGCCAGCTCCTTTCCTTCAGTCAGTAGCTTCAAACATTTCTGGACGTTTTTCAATGGCAAAAATCAATGAATATTGTAAATGCACAAACAGTAATATCTCCACATTGCAAGGTGCAATTCTGAAATTTTTTGCTTTTTCCTGCTAATCCTAGCAGGATAAAGAAGATTCAAAGAGAGTGAGATGCCAGCTCCTTTCATTCAGTCAGTAGCTTCAAACATTTCTGGACGTTTTTCAATGGCAAAAATCAATGAATATTGTAAATGCACAAACAGTAATATCTCCACATTGCAAGGTGCAATTCTGAAATTTTTTGCTTTTTCCTGCTAATCCTAGCATGATAAAGAAGATTCAAAGAGAGTGAGATGCCAGCTCCTTTCATTCAGTCAGTAGCTTCAAACATTTCTGGACGTTTTTCAATGGCAAAAATCAATGAATATTGTAAATGCACAAACAGTAATATCTCCACATTGCAAGGTGCAATTCTGAAATTTTTTGCTTTTTCCTGCTAATCCTAGCAGGATAAAGAAGATTCAAAGAGAGTGAGATGCCAGCTCCTTTCATTCAGTCAGTAGCTTCAAACATTTCTGGTATATGAAAAACATGTTTTTCAATGGCAAAAATCAATGAATATTGTAAATGCACAAACAGTAATATCTCCACATTGCAAGGTGCAATTCTGAAATTTTTTGCTTTTTCCTGCTAATCCTAGCAGGATAAAGAAGATTCAAAGAGAGTGAGATGCCAGCTCCTTTCATTCAGTCAGTAGCTTCAAACATTTCTGGTATATGAAAAACATGTTTTTCAATGGCAAAAATCAATGAATATTGTAAATGCACAAACAGTAATATCTCCACATTGCAAGGTGCAATTCTGAAATTTTTTGCTTTTTCCTGCTAATCCTAGCATGATAAAGAAGATTCAAAGAGAGTGAGATGCCAGCTCCTTTCATTCAGTCAGTAGCTTCAAACATTTCTGGACGTTTTTCAATGGCAAAAATCAATGAATATTGTAAATGCACAAACAGTAATATCTCCACATTGCAAGGTGCAATTCTGAAATTTTTTGCTTTTTCCTGCTAATCCTAGCATGATAAAGAAGATTCAAAGAGAGTGAGATGCCAGCTCCTTTCATTCAGTCAGTAGCTTCAAACATTTCTGGACGTTTTTCAATGGCAAAAATCAATGAATATTGTAAATGCACAAACAGTAATATCTCCACATTGCAAGGTGCAATTCTGAAATTTTTTGCTTTTTCCTGCTAATCCTAGCATGATAAAGAAGATTCAAAGAGAGTGAGATGCCAGCTCCTTTCATTCAGTCAGTAGCTTCAAACATTTCTGGACGTTTTTCAATGGCAAAAATCAATGAATATTGTAAATGCACAAACAGTAATATCTCCACATTGCAAGGTGCAATTCTGAAATTTTTTGCTTTTTCCTGCTAATCCTAGCATGATAAAGAAGATTCAAAGAGAGTGAGATGCCAGCTCCTTTCATTCAGTCAGTAGCTTCAAACATTTCTGGACGTTTTTCAATGGCAAAAATCAATGAATATTGTAAATGCACAAACAGTAATATCTCCACATTGCAAGGTGCAATTCTGAAATTTTTTGATTTTTCCTGCTAATCCTAGCAGGATAAAGAAGATTCAAAGAGAGTGAGATGCCAGCTCCTTTCATTCAGTCAGTAGCTTCAAACATTTCTGGACGTTTTTCAATGGCAAAAATCAATGAATATTGTAAATGCACAAACAGTAATATCTCCACATTGCAAGGTGCAATTCTGAAATTTTTTGCTTTTTCCTGCTAATCCTAGCATGATAAAGAAGATTCAAAGAGAGTGAGATGCCAGCTCCTTTCATTCAGTCAGTAGCTTCAAACATTTCTGGACGTTTTTCAATGGCAAAAATCAATGAATATTGTAAATGCACAAACAGTAATATCTCCACATTGCAAGGTGCAATTCTGAAATTTTTTGCTTTTTCCTGCTAATCCTAGCAGGATAAAGAAGATTCAAAGAGAGTGAGATGCCAGCTCCTTTCATTCAGTCAGTAGCTTCAAACATTTCTGGTATATGAAAAACATGTTTTTCAATGGCAAAAATCAATGAATATTGTAAATGCACAAACAGTAATATCTCCACATTGCAAGGTGCAATTCTGAAATTTTTTGCTTTTTCCTGCTAATCCTAGCATGATAAAGAAGATTCAAAGAGAGTGAGATGCCAGCTCCTTTCATTCAGTCAGTAGCTTCAAACATTTCTGGTATATGAAAAACATGTTTTTCAATGGCAAAAATCAATGAATATTGTAAATGCACAAACAGTAATATCTCCACATTGCAAGGTGCAATTCTGAAATTTTTTGCTTTTTCCTGCTAATCCTAGCATGATAAAGAAGATTCAAAGAGAGGGAGATGCCAGCTCCTTTCATTCAGTCAGTAGCTTCAAACATTTCTGGACATTTTTCAATGGCAAAAATCAATGAATATTGTAAATGCACAAACAGTAATATCTCCACATTGCAAGGTGCAATTCTGAAATTTTTTGCTTTTTCCTGCTAATCCTAGCATGATAAAGAAGATTCAAAGAGAGTGAGATGCCAGCTCCTTTCATTCAGTCAGTAGCTTCAAACATTTCTGGACGTTTTTCAATGGCAAAAATCAATGAATATTGTAAATGCACAAACAGTAATATCTCCACATTGCAAGGTGCAATTCTGAAATTTTTTGCTTTTTCCTGCTAATCCTAGCATGATAACGAAGATTCAAAGAGAGTGAGATGCCAGCTCCTTTCATTCAGTCAGTAGCTTCAAACATTTCTGGACGTTTTTCAATGGCAAAAATCAATGAATATTGTAAATGCACAAACAGTAATATCTCCACATTGCAAGGTGCAATTCTGAAATTTTTTGCTTTTTCCTGCTAATCCTAGCAGGATAAAGAAGATTCAAAGAGAGTGAGATGCCAGCTCCTTTCATTCAGTCAGTAGCTTCAAACATTTCTGGACGTTTTTCAATGGCAAAAATCAATGAATATTGTAAATGCACAAACAGTAATATCTCCACATTGCAAGGTGCAATTCTGAAATTTTTTGCTTTTTCCTGCTAATCCTAGCAGGATAAAGAAGATTCAAAGAGAGTGAGATGCCAGCTCCTTTCATTCAGTCAGTAGCTTCAAACATTTCTGGACGTTTTTCAATGGCAAAAATCAATGAATATTGTAAATACACAAACAGTAATATCTCCACATTGCAAGGTGCAATTCTGAAATTTTTTGCTTTTTCCTGCTAATCCTAGCATGATAAAGAAGATTCAAAGAGAGTGAGATGCCAGCTCCTTTCCTTCAGTCAGTAGCTTCAAACATTTCTGGACGTTTTTCAATGGCAAAAATCAATGAATATTGTAAATGCACAAACAGTAATATCTCCACATTGCAAGGTGCAATTCTGAAATTTTTTGCTTTTTCCTGCTAATCCTAGCAGGATAAAGAAGATTCAAAGAGAGTGAGATGCCAGCTCCTTTCATTCAGTCAGTAGCTTCAAACATTTCTGGACGTTTTTCAATGGCAAAAATCAATGAATATTGTAAATGCACAAACAGTAATATCTCCACATTGCAAGGTGCAATTCTGAAATTTTTTGCTTTTTCCTGCTAATCCTAGCATGATAAAGAAGATTCAAAGAGAGTGAGATGCCAGCTCCTTTCATTCAGTCAGTAGCTTCAAACATTTCTGGACGTTTTTCAATGGCAAAAATCAATGAATATTGTAAATGCACAAACAGTAATATCTCCACATTGCAAGGTGCAATTCTGAAATTTTTTGCTTTTTCCTGCTAATCCTAGCAGGATAAAGAAGATTCAAAGAGAGTGAGATGCCAGCTCCTTTCATTCAGTCAGTAGCTTCAAACATTTCTGGTATATGAAAAACATGTTTTTCAATGGCAAAAATCAATGAATATTGTAAATGCACAAACAGTAATATCTCCACATTGCAAGGTGCAATTCTGAAATTTTTTGCTTTTTCCTGCTAATCCTAGCAGGATAAAGAAGATTCAAAGAGAGTGAGATGCCAGCTCCTTTCATTCAGTCAGTAGCTTCAAACATTTCTGGTATATGAAAAACATGTTTTTCAATGGCAAAAATCAATGAATATTGTAAATGCACAAACAGTAATATCTCCACATTGCAAGGTGCAATTCTGAAATTTTTTGCTTTTTCCTGCTAATCCTAGCATGATAAAGAAGATTCAAAGAGAGTGAGATGCCAGCTCCTTTCATTCAGTCAGTAGCTTCAAACATTTCTGGACGTTTTTCAATGGCAAAAATCAATGAATATTGTAAATGCACAAACAGTAATATCTCCACATTGCAAGGTGCAATTCTGAAATTTTTTGCTTTTTCCTGCTAATCCTAGCATGATAAAGAAGATTCAAAGAGAGTGAGATGCCAGCTCCTTTCATTCAGTCAGTAGCTTCAAACATTTCTGGACGTTTTTCAATGGCAAAAATCAATGAATATTGTAAATGCACAAACAGTAATATCTCCACATTGCAAGGTGCAATTCTGAAATTTTTTGCTTTTTCCTGCTAATCCTAGCAGGATAAAGAAGATTCAAAGAGAGTGAGATGCCAGCTCCTTTCATTCAGTCAGTAGCTTCAAACATTTCTGGACGTTTTTCAATGGCAAAAATCAATGAATATTGTAAATGCACAAACAGTAATATCTCCACATTGCAAGGTGCAATTCTGAAATTTTTTGCTTTTTCCTGCTAATCCTAGCATGATAAAGAAGATTCAAAGAGAGTGAGATGCCAGCTCCTTTCATTCAGTCAGTAGCTTCAAACATTTCTGGACGTTTTTCAATGGCAAAAATCAATGAATATTGTAAATGCACAAACAGTAATATCTCCACATTGCAAGGTGCAATTCTGAAATTTTTTGCTTTTTCCTGCTAATCCTAGCAGGATAAAGAAGATTCAAAGAGAGTGAGATGCCAGCTCCTTTCATTCAGTCAGTAGCTTCAAACATTTCTGGTATATGAAAAACATGTTTTTCAATGGCAAAAATCAATGAATATTGTAAATGCACAAACAGTAATATCTCCACATTGCAAGGTGCAATTCTGAAATTTTTTGCTTTTTCCTGCTAATCCTAGCATGATAAAGAAGATTCAAAGAGAGTGAGATGCCAGCTCCTTTCATTCAGTCAGTAGCTTCAAACATTTCTGGTATATGAAAAACATGTTTTTCAATGGCAAAAATCAATGAATATTGTAAATGCACAAACAGTAATATCTCCACATTGCAAGGTGCAATTCTGAAATTTTTTGCTTTTTCCTGCTAATCCTAGCATGATAAAGAAGATTCAAAGAGAGTGAGATGCCAGCTCCTTTCATTCAGTCAGTAGCTTCAAACATTTCTGGACGTTTTTCAATGGCAAAAATCAATGAATATTGTAAATGCACAAACAGTAATATCTCCACATTGCAAGGTGCAATTCTGAAATTTTTTGCTTTTTCCTGCTAATCCTAGCATGATAAAGAAGATTCAAAGAGAGTGAGATGCCAGCTCCTTTCATTCAGTCAGTAGCTTCAAACATTTCTGGACGTTTTTCAATGGCAAAAATCAATGAATATTGTAAATG
This sequence comes from Phyllobates terribilis, assembly GCF_046119375.1. Lineage (NCBI taxonomy): Eukaryota > Metazoa > Chordata > Amphibia > Anura > Dendrobatidae > Phyllobates > Phyllobates terribilis. The sequence continues at coordinate 30,760 of NW_027367479.1, read as the reverse complement.
CACAAACAGTAATATCTCCACATTGCAAGGTGCAATTCTGAAATTTTTTGCTTTTTCCTGCTAATCCTAGCATGATAACGAAGATTCAAAGAGAGTGAGATGCCAGCTCCTTTCATTCAGTCAGTAGCTTCAAACATTTCTGGACGTTTTTCAATGGCAAAAATCAATGAATATTGTAAATGCACAAACAGTAATATCTCCACATTGCAAGGTGCAATTCTGAAATTTTTTGCTTTTTCCTGCTAATCCTAGCAGGATAAAGAAGATTCAAAGAGAGTGAGATGCCAGCTCCTTTCATTCAGTCAGTAGCTTCAAACATTTCTGGACGTTTTTCAATGGCAAAAATCAATGAATATTGTAAATGCACAAACAGTAATATCTCCACATTGCAAGGTGCAATTCTGAAATTTTTTGCTTTTTCCTGCTAATCCTAGCAGGATAAAGAAGATTCAAAGAGAGTGAGATGCCAGCTCCTTTCATTCAGTCAGTAGCTTCAAACATTTCTGGACGTTTTTCAATGGCAAAAATCAATGAATATTGTAAATGCACAAACAGTAATATCTCCACATTGCAAGGTGCAATTCTGAAATTTTTTGCTTTTTCCTGCTAATCCTAGCATGATAAAGAAGATTCAAAGAGAGTGAGATGCCAGCTCCTTTCATTCAGTCAGTAGCTTCAAACATTTCTGGACGTTTTTCAATGGCAAAAATCAATGAATATTGTAAATGCACAAACAGTAATATCTCCACATTGCAAGGTGCAATTCTGAAATTTTTTGCTTTTTCCTGCTAATCCTAGCATGATAAAGAAGATTCAAAGAGAGTGAGATGCCAGCTCCTTTCATTCAGTCAGTAGCTTCAAACATTTCTGGACGTTTTTCAATGGCAAAAATCAATGAATATTGTAAATGCACAAACAGTAATATCTCCACATTGCAAGGTGCAATTCTGAAATTTTTTGCTTTTTCCTGCTAATCCTAGCAGGATAAAGAAGATTCAAAGAGAGTGAGATGCCAGCTCCTTTCATTCAGTCAGTAGCTTCAAACATTTCTGGTATATGAAAAACATGTTTTTCAATGGCAAAAATCAATGAATATTGTAAATGCACAAACAGTAATATCTCCACATTGCAAGGTGCAATTCTGAAATTTTTTGCTTTTTCCTGCTAATCCTAGCATGATAAAGAAGATTCAAAGAGAGTGAGATGCCAGCTCCTTTCATTCAGTCAGTAGCTTCAAACATTTCTGGTATATGAAAAACATGTTTTTCAATGGCAAAAATCAATGAATATTGTAAATGCACAAACAGTAATATCTCCACATTGCAAGGTGCAATTCTGAATTTTTTTGCTTTTTCCTGCTAATCCTAGCATGATAAAGAAGATTCAAAGAGAGTGAGATGCCAGCTCCTTTCATTCAGTCAGTAGCTTCAAACATTTCTGGACGTTTTTCAATGGCAAAAATCAATGAATATTGTAAATGCACAAACAGTAATATCTCCACATTGCAAGGTGCAATTCTGAAATTTTTTGCTTTTTCCTGCTAATCCTAGCAGGATAAAGAAGATTCAAAGAGAGTGAGATGCCAGCTCCTTTCATTCAGTCAGTAGCTTCAAACATTTCTGGTATATGAAAAACATGTTTTTCAATGGCAAAAATCAATGAATATTGTAAATGCACAAACAGTAATATCTCCACATTGCAAGGTGCAATTCTGAAATTTTTTGCTTTTTCCTGCTAATCCTAGCATGATAAAGAAGATTCAAAGAGAGTGAGATGCCAGCTCCTTTCATTCAGTCAGTAGCTTCAAACATTTCTGTTATATGAAAAACATGTTTTTCAATGGCAAAAATCAATGAATATTGTAAATGCACAAACAGTAATATCTCCACATTGCAAGGTGCAATTCTGAATTTTTTTGCTTTTTCCTGCTAATCCTAGCATGATAAAGAAGATTCAAAGAGAGTGAGATGCCAGCTCCTTTCATTCAGTCAGTAGCTTCAAACATTTCTGGACGTTTTTCAATGGCAAAAATCAATGAATATTGTAAATGCACAAACAGTAATATCTCCACATTGCAAGGTGCAATTCTGAAATTTTTTGCTTTTTCCTGCTAATCCTAGCAGGATAAAGAAGATTCAAAGAGAGTGAGATGCCAGCTCCTTTCATTCAGTCAGTAGCTTCAAACATTTCTGGTATATGAAAAACATGTTTTTCAATGGCAAAAATCAATGAATATTGTAAATGCACAAACAGTAATATCTCCACATTGCAAGGTGCAATTCTGAAATTTTTTGCTTTTTCCTGCTAATCCTAGCATGATAAAGAAGATTCAAAGAGAGTGAGATGCCAGCTCCTTTCATTCAGTCAGTAGCTTCAAACATTTCTGGACGTTTTTCAATGGCAAAAATCAATGAATATTGTAAATGCACAAACAGTAATATCTCCACATTGCAAGGTGCAATTCTGAAATTTTTTGCTTTTTCCTGCTAATCCTAGCATGATAAAGAAGATTCAAAGAGAGTGAGATGCCAGCTCCTTTCATTCAGTCAGTAGCTTCAAACATTTCTGGACGTTTTTCAATGGCAAAAATCAATGAATATTGTAAATGCACAAACAGTAATATCTCCACATTGCAAGGTGCAATTCTGAAATTTTTTGCTTTTTCCTGCTAATCCTAGCAGGATAAAGAAGATTCAAAGAGAGTGAGATGCCAGCTCCTTTCATTCAGTCAGTAGCTTCAAACATTTCTGGTATATGAAAAACATGTTTTTCAATGGCAAAAATCAATGAATATTGTAAATGCACAAACAGTAATATTTCCACATTGCAAGGTGCAATTCTGAATTTTTTTGCTTTTTCCTGCTAATCCTAGCATGATAAAGAAGATTCAAAGAGAGTGAGATGCCAGCTCCTTTCATCCAGTCAGTAGCTTCAAACATTTCTGCACGTTTTTCAATGGCAAAAATCAATGAATATTGTAAATGCACAAACAGTAATATCTCCACATTGCAAGGTGCAATTCTGAAATTTTTTGCTTTTTCCTGTTAATCCTAGCATGATAAAGAAGATTCAAAGAGAGTGAGATGCCAGCTCCTTTCATTCAGTCAGTAGCTTCAAACATTTCTGGTATATGAATAACATGATGTTTTTCAATGGCAAAAATCAATGAATATTGTAAATGCACAAACAGTAATATCTCCACATTGCAAGGTGCAATTCTGAATTTTTTTGCTTTTTCCTGCTAATCCTAGCATGATAAAGAAGATTCAAAGAGAGTGAGATGCCAGCTCCTTTCATTCAGTCAGTAGCTTCAAACATTTCTGGACGTTTTTCAATGGCAAAAATCAATGAATATTGTAAATGCACAAACAGTAATATCTCCACATTGCAAGGTGCAATTCTGAAATTTTTTGCTTTTTCCTGCTAATCCTAGCATGATAAAGAAGATTCAAAGAGAGTGAGATGCCAGCTCCTTTCATTCAGTCAGTAGCTTCAAACATTTCTGGACGTTTTTCAATGGCAAAAATCAATGAATATTGTAAATGCACGAACAGTAATATCTCCACATTGCAAGGTGCAATTCTGAAATTTTTTGCTTTTTCCTGCTAATCCTAGCAGGATAAAGAAGATTCAAAGAGAGTGAGATGCCAGCTCCTTTCATTCAGTCAGTAGCTTCAAACATTTCTGGTATATGAAAAACATGTTTTTCAATGGCAAAAATCAATGAATATTGTAAATGCACAAACAGTAATATCTCCACATTGCAAGGTGCAATTCTGAAATTTTTTGCTTTTTCCTGTTAATCCTAGCATGATAAAGAAGATTCAAAGAGAGTGAGATGCCAGCTCCTTTCATTCAGTCAGTAGCTTCAAACATTTCTGGACGTTTTTCAATGGCAAAAATCAATGAACATTGTAAATGCACAAACAGTAATATCTCCACATTGCAAGGTGCAATTCTGAAATTTTTTGCTTTTTCCTGCTAATCCTAGCATGATAAAGAAGATTCAAAGAGAGTGAGATGCCAGCTCCTTTCATTCAGTCAGTAGCTTCAAACATTTCTGGTATATGAAAAACATGTTTTTCAATGGCAAAAATCAATGAATATTGTAAATGCACAAACAGTAATATCTCCACATTGCAAGGTGCAATTCTGAAATTTTTTGCTTTTTCCTGCTAATCCTAGCATGATAAAGAAGATTCAAAGAGAGTGAGATGCCAGCTCCTTTCATTCAGTCAGTAGCTTCAAACATTTCTGGTATATGAAAAACGTTTTTCAATGGCAAAAATCAATGAATATTGTAAATGCACAAACAGTAATATCTCCACATTGCAAGGTGCAATTCTGAATTTTTTTGCTTTTTTCCTGCTAATCCTAGCATGATAAAGAAGATTCAAAGAGAGTGAGATGCCAGCTCCTTTTATTCAGTCAGTAGCTTCAAACATTTCTGGACGTTTTTCAATGGCAAAAATCAATGAATATTGTAAATGCACAAACAGTAATATCTCCACATTGCAAGGTGCAATTCTGAAATTTTTTGCTTTTTCCTGCTAATCCTAGCATGATAAAGAAGATTCAAAGAGAGTGAGATGCCAGCTCCTTTCATTCAGTCAGTAGCTTCAAACATTTCTGGACGTTTTTCAATGGCAAAAATCAATGAATATTGTAAATGCACAAACAGTAATATCTCCACATTGCAAGGTGCAATTCTGAAATTTTTTGCTTTTTCCTGCTAATCCTAGCAGGATAAAGAAGATTCAAAGAGAGTGAGATGCCAGCTCCTTTCATTCAGTCAGTAGCTTCAAACATTTCTGGTATATGAAAAACATGTTTTTCAATGGCAAAAATCAATGAATATTGTAAATGCACAAACAGTAATATTTCCACATTGCAAGGTGCAATTCTGAATTTTTTTGCTTTTTCCTGCTAATCCTAGCATGATAAAGAAGATTCAAAGAGAGTGAGATGCCAGCTCCTTTCATCCAGTCAGTAGCTTCAAACATTTCTGGACGTTTTTCAATGGCAAAAATCAATGAATATTGTAAATGCACAAACAGTAATATCTCCACATTGCAAGGTGCAATTCTGAAATTTTTTGCTTTTTCCTGTTAATCCTAGCATGATAAAGAAGATTCAAAGAGAGTGAGATGCCAGCTCCTTTCATTCAGTCAGTAGCTTCAAACATTTCTGGTATATGAATAACCTGATGTTTTTCAATGGCAAAAATCAATGAATATTGTAAATGCACAAACAGTAATATCTCCACATTGCAAGGTGCAATTCTGAAATTTTTTGCTTTTTCCTGCTAATCCTAGCATGATAAAGAAGATTCAAAGAGAGTGAGATGCCAGCTCCTTTCATTCAGTCAGTAGCTTCAAACATTTCTGGACGTTTTTCAATGGCAAAAATCAATGAATATTGTAAATGCACAAACAGTAATATCTCCACATTGCAAGGTGCAATTCTGAAATTTTTTGCTTTTTCCTGCTAATCCTAGCATGATAAAGAAGATTCAAAGAGAGTGAGATGCCAGCTCCTTTCATTCAGTCAGTAGCTTCAAACATTTCTGGACGTTTTTCAATGGCAAAAATCAATGAATATTGTAAATGCACAAACAGTAATATCTCCACATTGCAAGGTGCAATTCTGAAATTTTTTGCTTTTTCCTGCTAATCCTAGCAGGATAAAGAAGATTCAAAGAGAGTGAGATGCCAGCTCCTTTCATTCAGTCAGTAGCTTCAAACATTTCTGGACGTTTTTCAATGGCAAAAATCAATGAATATTGTAAATGCACAAACAGTAATATCTCCACATTGCAAGGTGCAATTCTGAAATTTTTTGCTTTTTCCTGCTAATCCTAGCATGATAAAGAAGATTCAAAGAGAGTGAGATGCCAGCTCCTTTCCTTCAGTCAGTAGCTTCAAACATTTCTGGACGTTTTTCAATGGCAAAAATCAATGAATATTGTAAATGCACAAACAGTAATATCTCCACATTGCAAGGTGCAATTCTGAAATTTTTTGCTTTTTCCTGCTAATCCTAGCAGGATAAAGAAGATTCAAAGAGAGTGAGATGCCAGCTCCTTTCATTCAGTCAGTAGCTTCAAACATTTCTGGACGTTTTTCAATGGCAAAAATCAATGAATATTGTAAATGCACAAACAGTAATATCTCCACATTGCAAGGTGCAATTCTGAAATTTTTTGCCTTTTCCTGCTAATCCTAGCATGATAAAGAAGATTCAAAGAGAGTGAGATGCCAGCTCCTTTCATTCAGTCAGTAGCTTCAAACATTTCTGGACGTTTTTCAATGGCAAAAATCAATGAATATTGTAAATGCACAAACAGTAATATCTCCACATTGCAAGGTGCAATTCTGAAATTTTTTGCTTTTTCCTGCTAATCCTAGCAGGATAAAGAAGATTCAAAGAGAGTGAGATGCCAGCTCCTTTCATTCAGTCAGTAGCTTCAAACATTTCTGGTATATGAAAAACATGTTTTTCAATGGCAAAAATCAATGAATATTGTAAATGCACAAACAGTAATATCTCCACATTGCAAGGTGCAATTCTGAAATTTTTTGCTTTTTCCTGCTAATCCTAGCATGATAAAGAAGATTCAAAGAGAGTGAGATGCCAGCTCCTTTCATTCAGTCAGTAGCTTCAAACATTTCTGGTATATGAAAAACATGTTTTTCAATGGCAAAAATCAATGAATATTGTAAATGCACAAACAGTAATATCTCCACATTGCAAGGTGCAATTCTGAATTTTTTTGCTTTTTCCTGCTAATCCTAGCATGATAAAGAAGATTCAAAGAGAGTGAGATGCCAGCTCCTTTCATTCAGTCAGTAGCTTCAAACATTTCTGGACGTTTTTCAATGGCAAAAATCAATGAATATTGTAAATGCACAAACAGTAATATCTCCACATTGCAAGGTGCAATTCTGAAATTTTTTGCTTTTTCCTGCTAATCCTAGCAGGATAAAGAAGATTCAAAGAGAGTGAGATGCCAGCTCCTTTCATTCAGTCAGTAGCTTCAAACATTTCTGGTATATGAAAAACATGTTTTTCAATGGCAAAAATCAATGAATATTGTAAATGCACAAACAGTAATATCTCCACATTGCAAGGTGCAATTCTGAAATTTTTTGCTTTTTCCTGCTAATCCTAGCATGATAAAGAAGATTCAAAGAGAGTGAGATGCCAGCTCCTTTCATTCAGTCAGTAGCTTCAAACATCTCTGTTATATGAAAAACATGTTTTTCAATGGCAAAAATCAATGAATATTGTAAATGCACAAACAGTAATATCTCCACATTGCAAGGTGCAATTCTGAATTTTTTTGCTTTTTCCTGCTAATCCTAGCATGATAAAGAAGATTCAAAGAGAGTGAGATGCCAGCTCCTTTCATTCAGTCAGTAGCTTCAAACATTTCTGGACGTTTTTCAATGGCAAAAATCAATGAATATTGTAAATGCACAAACAGTAATATCTCCACATTGCAAGGTGCAATTCTGAAATTTTTTGCTTTTTCCTGCTAATCCTAGCAGGATAAAGAAGATTCAAAGAGAGTGAGATGCCAGCTCCTTTCATTCAGTCAGTAGCTTCAAACATTTCTGGTATATGAAAAACATGTTTTTCAATGGCAAAAATCAATGAATATTGTAAATGCACAAACAGTAATATCTCCACATTGCAAGGTGCAATTCTGAAATTTTTTGCTTTTTCCTGCTAATCCTAGCATGATAAAGAAGATTCAAAGAGAGTGAGATGCCAGCTCTTTTCATTCAGTCAGTAGCTTCAAACATTTCTGGACGTTTTTCAATGGCAAAAATCAATGAATATTGTAAATGCACAAACAGTAATATCTCCACATTGCAAGGTGCAATTCTGAAATTTTTTGCTTTTTCCTGCTAATCCTAGCAGGATAAAGAAGATTCAAAGAGAGTGAGATGCCAGCTCCTTTCATTCAGTCAGTAGCTTCAAACATTTCTGGTATATGAAAAACATGTTTTTCAATGGCAAAAATCAATGAATATTGTAAATGCACAAACAGTAATATTTCCACATTGCAAGGTGCAATTCTGAATTTTTTTGCTTTTTCCTGCTAATCCTAGCATGATAAAGAAGATTCAAAGAGAGTGAGATGCCAGCTCCTTTCATCCAGTCAGTAGCTTCAAACATTTCTGGACGTTTTTCAATGGCAAAAATCAATGAATATTGTAAATGCACAAACAGTAATATCTCCACATTGCAAGGTGCAATTCTGAAATTTTTTGCTTTTTCCTGTTAATCCTAGCATGATAAAGAAGATTCAAAGAGAGTGAGATGCCAGCTCCTTTCATTCAGTCAGTAGCTTCAAACATTTCTGGTATATGAATAACATGATGTTTTTCAATGGCAAAAATCAATGAATATTGTAAATGCACAAACAGTAATATCTCCACATTGCAAGGTGCAATTCTGAAATTTTTTGCTTTTTCCTGCTAATCCTAGCATGATAAAGAAGATTCAAAGAGAGTGAGATGCCAGCTCCTTTCATTCAGTCAGTAGCTTCAAACATTTCTGGACGTTTTTCAATGGCAAAAATCAATGAATATTGTAAATGCACAAACAGTAATATCTCCACATTGCAAGGTGCAATTCTGAAATTTTTTGCTTTTTCCTGCTAATCCTAGCATGATAAAGAAGATTCAAAGAGAGTGAGATGCCAGCTCCTTTCATTCAGTCAGTAGCTTCAAACATTTCTGGACGTTTTTCAATGGCAAAAATCAATGAATATTGTAAATGCACGAACAGTAATATCTCCACATTGCAAGGTGCAATTCTGAAATTTTTTGCTTTTTCCTGCTAATCCTAGCAGGATAAAGAAGATTCAAAGAGAGTGAGATGCCAGCTCCTTTCATTCAGTCAGTAGCTTCAAACATTTCTGGTATATGAAAAACATGTTTTTCAATGGCAAAAATCAATGAATATTGTAAATGCACAAACAGTAATATCTCCACATTGCAAGGTGCAATTCTGAAATTTTTTGCTTTTTCCTGTTAATCCTAGCATGATAAAGAAGATTCAAAGAGAGTGAGATGCCAGCTCCTTTCATTCAGTCAGTAGCTTCAAACATTTCTGGACGTTTTTCAATGGCAAAAATCAATGAACATTGTAAATGCACAAACAGTAATATCTCCACATTGCAAGGTGCAATTCTGAAATTTTTTGCTTTTTCCTGCTAATCCTAGCATGATAAAGAAGATTCAAAGAGAGTGAGATGCCAGCTCCTTTCATTCAGTCAGTAGCTTCAAACATTTCTGGTATATGAAAAACATGTTTTTCAATGGCAAAAATCAATGAATATTGTAAATGCACAAACAGTAATATCTCCACATTGCAAGGTGCAATTCTGAAATTTTTTGCTTTTTCCTGCTAATCCTAGCATGATAAAGAAGATTCAAAGAGAGTGAGATGCCAGCTCCTTTCATTCAGTCAGTAGCTTCAAACATTTCTGGTATATGAAAAACGTTTTTCAATGGCAAAAATCAATGAATATTGTAAATGCACAAACAGTAATATCTCCACATTGCAAGGTGCAATTCTGAATTTTTTTGCTTTTTCCTGCTAATCCTAGCATGATAAAGAAGATTCAAAGAGAGTGAGATGCCAGCTCCTTTCATTCAGTCAGTAGCTTCAAACATTTCTGGACGTTTTTCAATGGCAAAAATCAATGAATATTGTAAATGCACAAACAGTAATATCTCCACATTGCAAGGTGCAGTTCTGAAATTTTTTGCTTTTTCCTGCTAATCCTAGCAGGATAAAGAAGATTCAAAGAGAGTGAGATGCCAGCTCCTTTCATTCAGTCAGTAGCTTCAAACATTTCTGGTATATGAAAAACATGTTTTTCAATGGCAAAAATCAATGAATATTGTAAATGCACAAACAGTAATATCTCCACATTGCAAGGTGCAATTCTGAAATTTTTTGCTTTTTCCTGCTAATCCTAGCATGATAAAGAAGATTCAAAGAGAGTGAGATGCCAGCTCCTTTCATTCAGTCAGTAGCTTCAAACATTTCTGGTATATGAAAAACGTTTTTCAATGGCAAAAATCAATGAATATTGTAAATGCACAAACAGTAATATCTCCACATTGCAAGGTGCAATTCTGAATTTTTTTGCTTTTTCCTGCTAATCCTAGCATGATAAAGAAGATTCAAAGAGAGTGAGATGCCAGCTCCTTTCATTCAGTCAGTAGCTTCAAACATTTCTGGACGTTTTTCAATGGCAAAAATCAATGAATATTGTAAATGCACAAACAGTAATATCTCCACATTGCAAGGTGCAATTCTGAAATTTTTTGCTTTTTCCTGCTAATCCTAGCAGGATAAAGAAGATTCAAAGAGAGTGAGATGCCAGCTCCTTTCATTCAGTCAGTAGCTTCAAACATTTCTGGTATATGAAAAACATGTTTTTCAATGGCAAAAATCAATGAATATTGTAAATGCACAAACAGTAATATCTCCACATTGCAAGGTGCAATTCTGAAATTTTTTGCTTTTTCCTGCTAATCCTAGCATGATAAAGAAGATTCAAAGAGAGTGAGATGCCAGCTCCTTTCATTCAGTCAGTAGCTTCAAACATTTCTGGACGTTTTTCAATGGCAAAAATCAATGAATATTGTAAATGCACAAACAGTAATATCTCCACATTGCAAGGTGCAATTCTGAAATTTTTTGCTTTTTCCTGCTAATCCTAGCATGATAAAGAAGATTCAAAGAGAGTGAGATGCCAGCTCCTTTCATTCAGTCAGTAGCTTCAAACATTTCTGGACGTTTTTCAATGGCAAAAATCAATGAATATTGTAAATGCACAAACAGTAATATCTCCACATTGCAAGGTGCAATTCTGAAATTTTTTGCTTTTTCCTGCTAATCCTAGCAGGATAAAGAAGATTCAAAGAGAGTGAGATGCCAGCTCCTTTCATTCAGTCAGTAGCTTCAAACATTTCTGGTATATGAAAAACATGTTTTTCAATGGCAAAAATCAATGAATATTGTAAATGCACAAACAGTAATATTTCCACATTGCAAGGTGCAATTCTGAATTTTTTTGCTTTTTCCTACTAATCCTAGCATGATAAAGAAGATTCAAAGAGAGTGAGATGCCAGCTCCTTTCATCCAGTCAGTAGCTTCAAACATTTCTGGACGTTTTTCAATGGCAAAAATCAATGAATATTGTAAATGCACAAACAGTAATATCTCCACATTGCAAGGTGCAATTCTGAAATTTTTTGCTTTTTCCTGTTAATCCTAGCATGATAAAGAAGATTCAAAGAGAGTGAGATGCCAGCTCCTTTCATTCAGTCAGTAGCTTCAAACATTTCTGGTATATGAATAACATGATGTTTTTCAATGGCAAAAATCAATGAATATTGTAAATGCACAAACAGTAATATCTCCACATTGCAAGGTGCAATTCTGAAATTTTTTGCTTTTTCCTGCTAATCCTAGCATGATAAAGAAGATTCAAAGAGAGTGAGATGCCAGCTCCTTTCATTCAGTCAGTAGCTTCAAACATTTCTGGACGTTTTTCAATGGCAAAAATCAATGAATATTGTAAATGCACAAACAGTAATATCTCCACATTGCAAGGTGCAATTCTGAAATTTTTTGCTTTTTCCTGCTAATCCTAGCAGGATAAAGAAGATTCAAAGAGAGTGAGATGCCAGCTCCTTTCATTCAGTCAGTAGCTTCAAACATTTCTGGTATATGAAAAACATGTTTTTCAATGGCAAAAATCAATGAATATTGTAAATGCACAAACAGTAATATCTCCACATTGCAAGGTGCAATTCTGAAATTTTTTGCTTTTTCCTGCTAATCCTAGCATGATAAAGAAGATTCAAAGAGAGTGAGATGCCAGCTCCTTTCATTCAGTCAGTAGCTTCAAACATTTCTGGACGTTTTTCAATGGCAAAAATCAATGAATATTGTAAATGCACAAACAGTAATATCTCCACATTGCAAGGTGCAATTCTGAAATTTTTTGCTTTTTCCTGCTAATCCTAGCATGATAAAGAAGATTCAAAGAGAGTGAGATGCCAGCTCCTTTCATTCAGTCAGTAGCTTCAAACATTTCTGGACGTTTTTCAATGGCAAAAATCAATGAATATTGTAAATGCACAAACAGTAATATCTCCACATTGCAAGGTGCAATTCTGAAATTTTTTGCTTTTTCCTGCTAATCCTAGCAGGATAAAGAAGATTCAAAGAGAGTGAGATGCCAGCTCCTTTCATTCAGTCAGTAGCTTCAAACATTTCTGGACGTTTTTCAATGGCAAAAATCAATGAATATTGTAAATGCACAAACAGTAATATCTCCACATTGCAAGGTGCAATTCTGAAATTTTTTGCTTTTTCCTGCTAATCCTAGCATGATAAAGAAGATTCAAAGAGAGTGAGATGCCAGCTCCTTTCATTCAGTCAGTAGCTTCAAACATTTCTGGTATATGAAAAACATGTTTTTCAATGGCAAAAATCAATGAATATTGTAAATGCACAAACAGTAATATTTCCACATTGCAAGGTGCAATTCTGAAATTTTTTGCTTTTTCCTGCTAATCCTAGCATGATAAAGAAGATTCAAAGAGAGTGAGATGCCAGCTCCTTTCATTCAGTCAGTAGCTTCAAACATTTCTGGACGTTTTTCAATGGCAAAAATCAATGAATATTGTAAATGCACAAACAGTAATATCTCCACATTGCAAGGTGCAATTCTGAAATTTTTTGCTTTTTCCTGCTAATCCTAGCAGGATAAAGAAGATTCAAAGAGAGTGAGATGCCAGCTCATTTCATTCAGTCAGTAGCTTCAAACATTTCTGGTATATGAAAAACATGTTTTTCAATGGCAAAAATCAATGAATATTGTAAATGCACAAACAGTAATATCTCCACATTGCAAGGTGCAATTCTGAAATTTTTTGCTTTTTCCTGCTAATCCTAGCATGATAAAGAAGATTCAAAGAGAGTGAGATGCCAGCTCCTTTCATTCAGTCAGTAGCTTCAAACATTTCTGGACGTTTTTCAATGGCAAAAATCAATGAATATTGTAAATGCACAAACAGTAATATCTCCACATTGCAAGGTGCAATTCTGAAATTTTTTGCTTTTTCCTGCTAATCCTAGCATGATAAAGAAGATTCAAAGAGAGTGAGATGCCAGCTCCTTTCATTCAGTCAGTAGCTTCAAACATTTCTGGACGTTTTTCAATGGCAAAAATCAATGAATATTGTAAATGCACAAACAGTAATATCTCCACATTGCAAGGTGCAATTCTGAAATTTTTTGCTTTTTCCTGCTAATCCTAGCAGGATAAAGAAGATTCAAAGAGAGTGAGATGCCAGCTCCTTTCATTCAGTCAGTAGCTTCAAACATTTCTGGACGTTTTTCAATGGCAAAAATCAATGAATATTGTAAATGCACAAACAGTAATATCTCCACATTGCAAGGTGCAATTCTGAAATTTTTTGCTTTTTCCTGCTAATCCTAGCATGATAAAGAAGATTCAAAGAGAGTGAGATGCCAGCTCCTTTCATTCAGTCAGTAGCTTCAAACATTTCTGGACGTTTTTCAATGGCAAAAATCAATGAATATTGTAAATGCACAAACAGTAATATCTCCACATTGCAAGGTGCAATTCTGAAAATTTTTGCTTTTTCCTGCTAATCCTAGCAGGATAAAGAAGATTCAAAGAGAGTGAGATGCCAGCTCCTTTCATTCAGTCAGTAGCTTCAAACATTTCTGGTATATGAAAAACATGTTTTTCAATGGCAAAAATCAATGAATATTGTAAATGCACAAACAGTAATATCTCCACATTGCAAGGTGCAATTCTGAAATTTTTTGCTTTTTCCTGCTAATCCTAGCATGATAAAGAAGATTCAAAGAGAGTGAGATGCCAGCTCCTTTCATTCAGTCAGTAGCTTCAAACATTTCTGGACGTTTTTCAATGGCAAAAATCAATGAATATTGTAAATGCACAAACAGTAATATCTCCACATTGCAAGGTGCAATTCTGAAATTTTTTGCTTTTTCCTGCTAATCCTAGCAGGATAAAGAAGATTCAAAGAGAGTGAGATGCCAGCTCCTTTCATTCAGTCAGTAGCTTCAAACATTTCTGGTTTATGAAAAACATGTTTTTCAATGGCAAAAATCAATGAATATTGTAAATGCACAAACAGTAATATCTCCACATTGCAAGGTGCAATTCTGAAATTTTTTGCTTTTTCCTGCTCCTCTTAGCATGATAAAGAAGATTCAAAGAGAGTGAGATGCCAGCTCCTTTCATTCAGTCAGTAGCTTCAAACATATCTGGTATATGAATAACATGATGTTTTTCAATGGCAAAAATCAATGAATATTGTAAATGCACAAACAGTAATTTCTCCGCATTGCAAGGTGCAATTCTGAAATTTTTTGCTTTTTCCTGCTCCTCTTAGCATGATAAAGAAGATTCAAAGAGAGTGAGATGCCAGCTCCTTTCATTCAGTCAGTAGCTTCAATCATTTCTGGACGTTTTTTAATGGCAAAAATCAATGAATATTGTAAATGCACAAACAGTAATTTCTCCGCATTGCAAGGTGCAATTCTGAAATTTTTTGCTTTTTCCTGCTCCTCTTAGCATGATAAAGAAGATTCAAAGAGAGTGAGATGCCAGCTCCTTTCATTCAGTCAGTAGCTTCAAACATTTCTGGACGTTTTTCAATGGCAAAAATCAATGAATATTGTAAATGCACAAACAGTAATTTCTCCGCATTGCAAGGTGCAATTCGGAAATTTTTTGCTTTTTCCTGCTCCTCTTAGCATGATAAAGAAGATTCAAAGAGAGTGAGATGCCAGCTCCTTTCATTCAGTCAGTAGCTTCAAACATATCTGGTATATGAATAACATGATGTTTTTCAATGGCAAAAATCAATGAATATTGTAAATGCACAAACAGTAATTTCTCCGCATTGCAAGGTGCAATTCTGAAATTTTTTGCTTTTTCCTGCTCCTCTTAGCATGATAAAGAAGATTCAAAGAGAGTGAGATGCCAGCTCCTTTCATTCAGTCAGTAGCTTCAATCATTTCTGGACGTTTTTTAATGGCAAAAATCAATGAATATTGTAAATGCACAAACAGTAATTTCTCCGCATTGCAAGGTGCAATTCTGAAATTTTTTGCTTTTTCCTGCTCCTCTTAGCATGATAAAGAAGATTCAAAGAGAGTGAGATGCCAGCTCCTTTCATTCAGTCAGTAGCTTCAAACATTTCTGGACGTTTTTCAATGGCAAAAATCAATGAATATTGTAAATGCACAAACAGTAATTTCTCCGCATTGCAAGGTGCAATTCGGAAATTTTTTGCTTTTTCCTGCTCCTCTTAGCATGATAAAGAAGATTCAAAGAGAGTGAGATGCCAGCTCCTTTCATTCAGTCAGTAGCTTCAAACATTTCTGGTATATGAATAACATGATGTTTTTCAATGGCAAAAATCAATGAATATTGTAAATGCACAAACAGTAATTTCTCCGCATTGCAAGGTGCAATTCTGAAATTTTTTGCTTTTTCCTGCTCCTCTTAGCATGATAAAGAAGATTCAAAGAGAGTGAGATGCCAGCTCCTTTCATTCAGTCAGTAGCTTCAATCATTTCTGGACGTTTTTCAATGGCAAAAATCAATGAATATTGTAAATGCACAAACAGTAATTTCTCCGCATTGCAAGGTGCAATTCTGAAATTTTTTGCTTTTTCCTGCTCCTCTTAGCATGATAAAGAAGATTCAAAGAGAGTGAGATGCCAGCTCCTTTCATTCAGTCAGTAGCTTCAATCATTTCTGGATGTTTTTCAATGGCAAAAATCAATGAATATTGTAAATGCACAAACAGTAATTTCTCCGCATTGCAAGGTGCAATTCTGAAATTTTTTGCTTTTTCCTGCTCCTCTTAGCAT
Source organism: Phyllobates terribilis (assembly GCF_046119375.1). Taxonomy (NCBI): domain Eukaryota; kingdom Metazoa; phylum Chordata; class Amphibia; order Anura; family Dendrobatidae; genus Phyllobates; species Phyllobates terribilis. The sequence continues at coordinate 14,781 of NW_027367479.1, read as the reverse complement.
GATAAAGAAGATTCAAAGAGAGTGAGATGCCAGCTCCTTTCATTCAGTCAGTAGCTTCAAACATTTCTGGACGTTTTTCAATGGCAAAAATCAATGAATATTGTAAATGCACAAACAGTAATATCTCCACATTGCAAGGTGCAATTCTGAAATTTTTTGCTTTTTCCTGCTAATCCTAGCATGATAAAGAAGATTCAAAGAGAGTGAGATGCCAGCTCCTTTCATTCAGTCAGTAGCTTCAAACATTTCTGGACGTTTTTCAATGGCAAAAATCAATGAATATTGTAAATGCACAAACAGTAATATCTCCACATTGCAAGGTGCAATTCTGAAATTTTTTGCTTTTTCCTGCTAATCCTAGCATGATAAAGAAGATTCAAAGAGAGTGAGATGCCAGCTCCTTTCATTCAGTCAGTAGCTTCAAACATTTCTGGTATATGAAAAACATGTTTTTCAATGGCAAAAATCAATGAATATTGTAAATGCACAAACAGTAATATTTCCACATTGCAAGGTGCAATTCAGAAATTTTTTGCTTTTTCCTGCTAATCCTAGCATGATAAAGAAGATTCAAAGAGAGTGAGATGCCAGCTCCTTTCATTCAGTCAGTAGCTTCAAACATTTCTGGACGTTTTTCAATGGCAAAAATCAATGAATATTGTAAATGCACAAACAGTAATATCTCCACATTGCAAGGTGCAATTCTGAAATTTTTTGCTTTTTCCTGCTAATCCTAGCAGGATAAAGAAGATTCAAAGAGAGTGAGATGCCAGCTCCTTTCATTCAGTCAGTAGCTTCAAACATTTCTGGTATATGAAAAACATGTTTTTCAATGGCAAAAATCAATGAATATTGTAAATGCACAAACAGTAATATCTCCACATTGCAAGGTGCAATTCTGAAATTTTTTGCTTTTTCCTGCTAATCCTAGCATGATAAAGAAGATTCAAAGAGAGTGAGATGCCAGCTCCTTTCATTCAGTCAGTAGCTTCAAACATTTCTGGACGTTTTTCAATGGCAAAAATCAATGAATATTGTAAATGCACAAACAGTAATTTCTCCGCATTGCAAGGTGCAATTCTGAAATTTTTTGCTTTTTCCTGCTCCTCTTAGCATGATAAAGAAGATTCAAAGAGAGTGAGATGCCAGCTCCTTTCATTCAGTCAGTAGCTTCAAACATATCTGGTATATGAATAACATGATGTTTTTCAATGGCAAAAATCAATGAATATTGTAAATGCACAAACAGTAATTTCTCCGCATTGCAAGGTGCAATTCTGAAATTTTTTGTTTTTTCCTGCTCCTCTTAGCATGATAAAGAAGATTCAAAGAGAGTGAGATGCCAGCTCCTTTCATTCAGTCAGTAGCTTCAATCATTTCTGGACGTTTTTTAATGGCAAAAATCAATGAATATTGTAAATGCACAAACAGTAATTTCTCCGCATTGCAAGGTGCAATTCTGAAATTTTTTGCTTTTTCCTGCTCCTCTTAGCATGATAAAGAAGATTCAAAGAGAGTGAGATGCCAGCTCCTTTCATTCAGTCAGTAGCTTCAAACATTTCTGGACGTTTTTCAATGGCAAAAATCAATGAATATTGTAAATGCACAAACAGTAATTTCTCCGCATTGCAAGGTGCAATTCGGAAATTTTTTGCTTTTTCCTGCTCCTCTTAGCATGATAAAGAAGATTCAAAGAGAGTGAGATGCCAGCTCCTTTCATTCAGTCAGTAGCTTCAAACATATCTGGTATATGAATAACATGATGTTTTTCAATGGCAAAAATCAATGAATATTGTAAATGCACAAACAGTAATTTCTCCGCATTGCAAGGTGCAATTCTGAAATTTTTTGCTTTTTCCTGCTCCTCTTAGCATGATAAAGAAGATTCAAAGAGAGTGAGATGCCAGCTCCTTTCATTCAGTCAGTAGCTTCAATCATTTCTGGACGTTTTTTAATGGCAAAAATCAATGAATATTGTAAATGCACAAACAGTAATTTCTCCGCATTGCAAGGTGCAATTCTGAAATTTTTTGCTTTTTCCTGCTCCTCTTAGCATGATAAAGAAGATTCAAAGAGAGTGAGATGCCAGCTCCTTTCATTCAGTCAGTAGCTTCAATCATTTCTGGACGTTTTTCAATGGCAAAAATCAATGAATATTGTAAATGCACAAACAGTAATTTCTCCGCATTGCAAGGTGCAATTCTGAAATTTTTTGCTTTTTCCTGCTCCTCTTAGCATGATAAAGAAGATTCAAAGAGAGTGAGATGCCAGCTCCTTTCATTCAGTCAGTAGCTTCAATCATTTCTGGATGTTTTTCAATGGCAAAAATCAATGAATATTGTAAATGCACAAACAGTAATTTCTCCGCATTGCAAGGTGCAATTCTGAAATTTTTTGCTTTTTCCTGCTCCTCTTAGCATGATAAAGAAGATTCAAAGAGAGTGAGATGCCAGCTCCTTTCATTCAGTCAGTAGCTTCAAACATTTCTGGACGTTTTTCAATGGCAAAAATCAATGAATATTGTAAATGCACAAACAGTAATATCTCCACATTGCAAGGTGCAATTCTGAAATTTTTTGCTTTTTCCTGCTAATCCTAGCATGATAAAGAAGATTCAAAGAGAGTGAGATGCCAGCTCCTTTCATTCAGTCAGTAGCTTCAAACATTTCTGGACGTTTTTCAATGGCAAAAATCAATGAATATTGTAAATGCACAAACAGTAATATCTCCACATTGCAAGGTGCAATTCTGAAATTTTTTGCTTTTTCCTGCTAATCCTAGCATGATAAAGAAGATTCAAAGAGAGTGAGATGCCAGCTCCTTTCATTCAGTCAGTAGCTTCAAACATTTCTGGTATATGAAAAACATGTTTTTCAATGGCAAAAATCAATGAATATTGTAAATGCACAAACAGTAATATTTCCACATTGCAAGGTGCAATTCAGAAATTTTTTGCTTTTTCCTGCTAATCCTAGCATGATAAAGAAGATTCAAAGAGAGTGAGATGCCACCTCCTTTCATTCAGTCAGTAGCTTCAAACATTTCTGGACGTTTTTCAATGGCAAAAATCAATGAATATTGTAAATGCACAAACAGTAATATCTCCACATTGCAAGGTGCAATTCTGAAATTTTTTGCTTTTTCCTGCTAATCCTAGCAGGATAAAGAAGATTCAAAGAGAGTGAGATGCCAGCTCCTTTCATTCAGTCAGTAGCTTCAAACATTTCTGGTATATGAAAAACATGTTTTTCAATGGCAAAAATCAATGAATATTGTAAATGCACAAACAGTAATATCTCCACATTGCAAGGTGCAATTCTGAAATTTTTTGCTTTTTCCTGCTAATCCTAGCATGATAAAGAAGATTCAAAGAGAGTGAGATGCCAGCTCCTTTCATTCAGTCAGTAGCTTCAAACATTTCTGGACGTTTTTCAATGGCAAAAATCAATGAATATTGTAAATGCACAAACAGTAATTTCTCCGCATTGCAAGGTGCAATTCTGAAATTTTTTGCTTTTTCCTGCTCCTCTTAGCATGATAAAGAAGATTCAAAGAGAGTGAGATGCCAGCTCCTTTCATTCAGTCAGTAGCTTCAAACATATCTGGTATATGAATAACATGATGTTTTTCAATGGCAAAAATCAATGAATATTGTAAATGCACAAACAGTAATTTCTCCGCATTGCAAGGTGCAATTCTGAAATTTTTTGCTTTTTCCTGCTCCTCTTAGCATGATAAAGAAGATTCAAAGAGAGTGAGATGCCAGCTCCTTTCATTCAGTCAGTAGCTTCAATCATTTCTGGACGTTTTTTAATGGCAAAAATCAATGAATATTGTAAATGCACAAACAGTAATTTCTCCGCATTGCAAGGTGCAATTCTGAAATTTTTTGCTTTTTCCTGCTCCTCTTAGCATGATAAAGAAGATTCAAAGAGAGTGAGATGCCAGCTCCTTTCATTCAGTCAGTAGCTTCAAACATTTCTGGACGTTTTTCAATGGCAAAAATCAATGAATATTGTAAATGCACAAACAGTAATTTCTCCGCATTGCAAGGTGCAATTCGGAAATTTTTTGCTTTTTCCTGCTCCTCTTAGCATGATAAAGAAGATTCAAAGAGAGTGAGATGCCAGCTCCTTTCATTCAGTCAGTAGCTTCAAACATATCTGGTATATGAATAACATGATGTTTTTCAATGGCAAAAATCAATGAATATTGTAAATGCACAAACAGTAATTTCTCCGCATTGCAAGGTGCAATTCTGAAATTTTTTGCTTTTTCCTGCTCCTCTTAGCATGATAAAGAAGATTCAAAGAGAGTGAGATGCCAGCTCCTTTCATTCAGTCAGTAGCTTCAATCATTTCTGGACGTTTTTTAATGGCAAAAATCAATGAATATTGTAAATGCACAAACAGTAATTTCTCCGCATTGCAAGGTGCAATTCTGAAATTTTTTGCTTTTTCCTGCTCCTCTTAGCATGATAAAGAAGATTCAAAGAGAGTGAGATGCCAGCTCCTTTCATTCAGTCAGTAGCTTCAAACATTTCTGGACGTTTTTCAATGGCAAAAATCAATGAATATTGTAAATGCACAAACAGTAATTTCTCCGCATTGCAAGGTGCAATTCGGAAATTTTTTGCTTTTTCCTGCTCCTCTTAGCATGATAAAGAAGATTCAAAGAGAGTGAGATGCCAGCTCCTTTCATTCAGTCAGTAGCTTCAAACATTTCTGGTATATGAATAACATGATGTTTTTCAATGGCAAAAATCAATGAATATTGTAAATGCACAAACAGTAATTTCTCCGCATTGCAAGGTGCAATTCTGAAATTTTTTGCTTTTTCCTGCTCCTCTTAGCATGATAAAGAAGATACAAAGAGAGTGAGATGCCAGCTCCTTTCATTCAGTCAGTAGCTTCAATCATTTCTGGACGTTTTTCAATGGCAAAAATCAATGAATATTGTAAATGCACAAACAGTAATTTCTCCGCATTGCAAGGTGCAATTCTGAAATTTTTTGCTTTTTCCTGCTCCTCTTAGCATGATAAAGAAGATTCAAAGAGAGTGAGATGCCAGCTCCTTTCATTCAGTCAGTAGCTTCAATCATTTCTGGATGTTTTTCAATGGCAAAAATCAATGAATATTGTAAATGCACAAACAGTAATTTCTCCGCATTGCAAGGTGCAATTCTGAAATTTTTTGCTTTTTCCTGCTCCTCTTAGCATGATAAAGAAGATTCAAAGAGAGTGAGATGCCAGCTCCTTTCATTCAGTCAGTAGCTTCAAACATTTCTGGACGTTTTTCAATGGCAAAAATCAATGAATATTGTAAATGCACAAACAGTAATATCTCCACATTGCAAGGTGCAATTCTGAAATTTTTTGCTTTTTCCTGCTAATCCTAGCATGATAAAGAAGATTCAAAGAGAGTGAGATGCCAGCTCCTTTCATTCAGTCAGTAGCTTCAAACATTTCTGGACGTTTTTCAATGGCAAAAATCAATGAATATTGTAAATGCACAAACAGTAATATCTCCACATTGCAAGGTGCAATTCTGAAATTTTTTGCTTTTTCCTGCTAATCCTAGCAGGATAAAGAAGATTCAAAGAGAGTGAGATGCCAGCTCCTTTCATTCAGTCAGTAGCTTCAAACATTTCTGGTATATGAAAAACATGTTTTTCAATGGCAAAAATCAATGAATATTGTAAATGCACAAACAGTAATATCTCCACATTGCAAGGTGCAATTCTGAAATTTTTTGCTTTTTCCTGCTAATCCTAGCATGGTAAAGAAGATTCAAAGAGAGTGAGATGCCAGCTCCTTTCATTCAGTCAGTAGCTTCAAACATTTCTGGACGTTTTTCAATGGCAAAAATCAATGAATATTGTAAATGCACAAACAGTAATATCTCCACATTGCAAGGTGCAATTCTGAAATTTTTTGCTTTTTCCTGCCAATCCTAGCATGATAAAGAAGATTCAAAGAGAGTGAGATGCCAGCTCCTTTCATTCAGTCAGTAGCTTCAAACATTTCTGGACGTTTTTCAATGGCAAAAATCAATGAATATTGTAAATGCACAAACAGTAATATCTCCACATTGCAAGGTGCAATTCTGAAATTTTTTGCTTTTTCCTGCTAATCCTAGCAGGATAAAGAAGATTCAAAGAGAGTGAGATGCCAGCTCCTTTCATTCAGTCAGTAGCTTCAAACATTTCTGGACGTTTTTCAATGGCAAAAATCAATGAATATTGTAAATGCACAAACAGTAATATCTCCACATTGCAAGGTGCAATTCTGAAATTTTTTGCTTTTTCCTGCTAATCCTAGCATGATAAAGAAGATTCAAAGAGAGTGAGATGCCAGCTCCTTTCATTCAGTCAGTAGCTTCAAACATTTCTGGACGTTTTTCAATGGCAAAAATCAATGAATATTGTAAATGCACAAACAGTAATTTCTCCGCATTGCAAGGTGCAATTCTGAAATTTTTTGCTTTTTCCTGCTCCTCTTAGCATGATAAAGAAGATTCAAAGAGAGTGAGATGCCAGCTCCTTTCATTCAGTCAGTAGCTTCAAACATATCTGGTATATGAATAACATGATGTTTTTCAATGGCAAAAATCAATGAATATTGTAAATGCACAAACAGTAATTTCTCCGCATTGCAAGGTGCAATTCTGAAATTTTTTGTTTTTTCCTGCTCCTCTTAGCATGATAAAGAAGATTCAAAGAGAGTGAGATGCCAGCTCCTTTCATTCAGTCAGTAGCTTCAATCATTTCTGGACGTTTTTTAATGGCAAAAATCAATGAATATTGTAAATGCACAAACAGTAATTTCTCCGCATTGCAAGGTGCAATTCTGAAATTTTTTGCTTTTTCCTGCTCCTCTTAGCATGATAAAGAAGATTCAAAGAGAGTGAGATGCCAGCTCCTTTCATTCAGTCAGTAGCTTCAAACATTTCTGGACGTTTTTCAATGGCAAAAATCAATGAATATTGTAAATGCACAAACAGTAATTTCTCCGCATTGCAAGGTGCAATTCGGAAATTTTTTGCTTTTTCCTGCTCCTCTTAGCATGATAAAGAAGATTCAAAGAGAGGGAGATGCCAGCTCCTTTCATTCAGTCAGTAGCTTCAAACATATCTGGTATATGAATAACATGATGTTTTTCAATGGCAAAAATCAATGAATATTGTAAATGCACAAACAGTAATTTCTCCGCATTGCAAGGTGCAATTCTGAAATTTTTTGCTTTTTCCTGCTCCTCTTAGCATGATAAAGAAGATTCAAAGAGAGTGAGATGCCAGCTCCTTTCATTCAGTCAGTAGCTTCAATCATTTCTGGACGTTTTTTAATGGCAAAAATCAATGAATATTGTAAATGCACAAACAGTAATTTCTCCGCATTGCAAGGTGCAATTCTGAAATTTTTTGCTTTTTCCTGCTCCTCTTAGCATGATAAAGAAGATTCAAAGAGAGTGAGATGCCAGCTCCTTTCATTCAGTCAGTAGCTTCAATCATTTCTGGACGTTTTTCAATGGCAAAAATCAATGAATATTGTAAATGCACAAACAGTAATTTCTCCGCATTGCAAGGTGCAATTCTGAAATTTTTTGCTTTTTCCTGCTCCTCTTAGCATGATAAAGAAGATTCAAAGAGAGTGAGATGCCAGCTCCTTTCATTCAGTCAGTAGCTTCAATCATTTCTGGATGTTTTTCAATGGCAAAAATCAATGAATATTGTAAATGCACAAACAGTAATTTCTCCGCATTGCAAGGTGCAATTCTGAAATTTTTTGCTTTTTCCTGCTCCTCTTAGCATGATAAAGAAGATTCAAAGAGAGTGAGATGCCAGCTCCTTTCATTCAGTCAGTAGCTTCAAACATTTCTGGACGTTTTTCAATGGCAAAAATCAATGAATATTGTAAATGCACAAACAGTAATATCTCCACATTGCAAGGTGCAATTCTGAAATTTTTTGCTTTTTCCTGCTAATCCTAGCATGATAAAGAAGATTCAAAGAGAGTGAGATGCCAGCTCCTTTCATTCAGTCAGTAGCTTCAAACATTTCTGGACGTTTTTCAATGGCAAAAATCAATGAATATTGTAAATGCACAAACAGTAATATCTCCACATTGCAAGGTGCAATTCTGAAATTTTTTGCTTTTTCCTGCTAATCCTAGCATGATAAAGAAGATTCAAAGAGAGTGAGATGCCAGCTCCTTTCATTCAGTCAGTAGCTTCAAACATTTCTGGTATATGAAAAACATGTTTTTCAATGGCAAAAATCAATGAATATTGTAAATGCACAAACAGTAATATTTCCACATTGCAAGGTGCAATTCAGAAATTTTTTGCTTTTTCCTGCTAATCCTAGCATGATAAAGAAGATTCAAAGAGAGTGAGATGCCAGCTCCTTTCATTCAGTCAGTAGCTTCAAACATTTCTGGACGTTTTTCAATGGCAAAAATCAATGAATATTGTAAATGCACAAACAGTAATATCTCCACATTGCAAGGTGCAATTCTGAAATTTTTTGCTTTTTCCTGCTAATCCTAGCAGGATAAAGAAGATTCAAAGAGAGTGAGATGCCAGCTCCTTTCATTCAGTCAGTAGCTTCAAACATTTCTGGTATATGAAAAACATGTTTTTCAATGGCAAAAATCAATGAATATTGTAAATGCACAAACAGTAATATCTCCACATTGCAAGGTGCAATTCTGAAATTTTTTGCTTTTTCCTGCTAATCCTAGCATGATAAAGAAGATTCAAAGAGAGTGAGATGCCAGCTCCTTTCATTCAGTCAGTAGCTTCAAACATTTCTGGACGTTTTTCAATGGCAAAAATCAATGAATATTGTAAATGCACAAACAGTAATTTCTCCGCATTGCAAGGTGCAATTCTGAAATTTTTTGCTTTTTCCTGCTCCTCTTAGCATGATAAAGAAGATTCAAAGAGAGTGAGATGCCAGCTCCTTTCATTCAGTCAGTAGCTTCAAACATATCTGGTATATGAATAACATGATGTTTTTCAATGGCAAAAATCAATGAATATTGTAAATGCACAAACAGTAATTTCTCCGCATTGCAAGGTGCAATTCTGAAATTTTTTGCTTTTTCCTGCTCCTCTTAGCATGATAAAGAAGATTCAAAGAGAGTGAGATGCCAGCTCCTTTCATTCAGTCAGTAGCTTCAATCATTTCTGGACGTTTTTTAATGGCAAAAATCAATGAATATTGTAAATGCACAAACAGTAATTTCTCCGCATTGCAAGGTGCAATTCTGAAATTTTTTGCTTTTTCCTGCTCCTCTTAGCATGATAAAGAAGATTCAAAGAGAGTGAGATGCCAGCTCCTTTCATTCAGTCAGTAGCTTCAAACATTTCTGGACGTTTTTCAATGGCAAAAATCAATGAATATTGTAAATGCACAAACAGTAATTTCTCCGCATTGCAAGGTGCAATTCGGAAATTTTTTGCTTTTTCCTGCTCCTCTTAGCATGATAAAGAAGATTCAAAGAGAGTGAGATGCCAGCTCCTTTCATTCAGTCAGTAGCTTCAAACATATCTTGTGTATGAATAACATGATGTTTTTCAATGGCAAAAATCAATGAATATTGTAAATGCACAAACAGTAATTTCTCCGCATTGCAAGGTGCAATTCTGAAATTTTTTGCTTTTTCCTGCTCCTCTTAGCATGATAAAGAAGATTCAAAGAGAGTGAGATGCCAGCTCCTTTCATTCAGTCAGTAGCTTCAATCATTTCTGGACGTTTTTTAATGGCAAAAATCAATGAATATTGTAAATGCACAAACAGTAATTTCTCCGCATTGCAAGGTGCAATTCTGAAATTTTTTGCTTTTTCCTGCTCCTCTTAGCATGATAAAGAAGATTCAAAGAGAGTGAGATGCCAGCTCCTTTCATTCAGTCAGTAGCTTCAAACATTTCTGGACGTTTTTCAATGGCAAAAATCAATGAATATTGTAAATGCACAAACAGTAATTTCTCCGCATTGCAAGGTGCAATTCGGAAATTTTTTGCTTTTTCCTGCTCCTCTTAGCATGATAAAGAAGATTCAAAGAGAGTGAGATGCCAGCTCCTTTCATTCAGTCAGTAGCTTCAAACATTTCTGGTATATGAATAACATGATGTTTTTCAATGGCAAAAATCAATGAATATTGTAAATGCACAAACAGTAATTTCTCCGCATTGCAAGGTGCAATTCTGAAATTTTTTGCTTTTTCCTGCTCCTCTTAGCATGATAAAGAAGATACAAAGAGAGTGAGATGCCAGCTCCTTTCATTCAGTCAGTAGCTTCAATCATTTCTGGACGTTTTTCAATGGCAAAAATCAATGAATATTGTAAATGCACAAACAGTAATTTCTCCGCATTGCAAGGTGCAATTCTGAAATTTTTTGCTTTTTCCTGCTCCTCTTAGCATGATAAAGAAGATTCAAAGAGAGTGAGATGCCAGCTCCTTTCATTCAGTCAGTAGCTTCAATCATTTCTGGATGTTTTTCAATGGCAAAAATCAATGAATATTGTAAATGCACAAACAGTAATTTCTCCGCATTGCAAGGTGCAATTCTGAAATTTTTTGCTTTTTCCTGCTCCTCTTAGCATGATAAAGAAGATTCAAAGAGAGTGAGATGCCAGCTCCTTTCATTCAGTCAGTAGCTTCAAACATTTCTGGACGTTTTTCAATGGCAAAAATCAATGAATATTGTAAATGCACAAACAGTAATATCTCCACATTGCAAGGTGCAATTCTGAAATTTTTTGCTTTTTCCTGCTAATCCTAGCATGATAAAGAAGATTCAAAGAGAGTGAGATGCCAGCTCCTTTCATTCAGTCAGTAGCTTCAAACATTTCTGGACGTTTTTCAATGGCAAAAATCAATGAATATTGTAAATGCACAAACAGTAATATCTCCACATTGCAAGGTGCAATTCTGAAATTTTTTGCTTTTTCCTGCTAATCCTAGCAGGATAAAGAAGATTCAAAGAGAGTGAGATGCCAGCTCCTTTCATTCAGTCAGTAGCTTCAAACATTTCTGGTATATGAAAAACATGTTTTTCAATGGCAAAAATCAATGAATATTGTAAATGCACAAACAGTAATATCTCCACATTGCAAGGTGCAATTCTGAAATTTTTTGCTTTTTCCTGCTAATCCTAGCATGGTAAAGAAGATTCAAAGAGAGTGAGATGCCAGCTCCTTTCATTCAGTCAGTAGCTTCAAACATTTCTGGACGTTTTTCAATGGCAAAAATCAATGAATATTGTAAATGCACAAACAGTAATATCTCCACATTGCAAGGTGCAATTCTGAAATTTTTTGCTTTTTCCTGCCAATCCTAGCATGATAAAGAAGATTCAAAGAGAGTGAGATGCCAGCTCCTTTCATTCAGTCAGTAGCTTCAAACATTTCTGGACGTTTTTCAATGGCAAAAATCAATGAATATTGTAAATGCACAAACAGTAATATCTCCACATTGCAAGGTGCAATTCTGAAATTTTTTGCTTTTTCCTGCTAATCCTAGCAGGATAAAGAAGATTCAAAGAGAGTGAGATGCCAGCTCCTTTCATTCAGTCAGTAGCTTCAAACATTTCTGGACGTTTTTCAATGGCAAAAATCAATGAATATTGTAAATGCACAAACAGTAATATCTCCACATTGCAAGGTGCAATTCTGAAATTTTTTGCTTTTTCCTGCTAATCCTAGCATGATAAAGAAGATTCAAAGAGAGTGAGATGCCAGCTCCTTTCATTCAGTCAGTAGCTTCAAACATTTCTGGACGTTTTTCAATGGCAAAAATCAATGAATATTGTAAATGCACAAACAGTAATATCTCCACATTGCAAGGTGCAATTCTGAAATTTTTTGCTTTTTCCTGCTAATCCTAGCAGGATAAAGAAGATTCAAAGAGAGTGAGATGCCAGCTCCTTTCATTCAGTCAGTAGCTTCAAACATTTCTGGTATATGAAAAACATGTTTTTCAATGGCAAAAATCAATGAATATTGTAAATGCACAAACAGTAATATCTCCACATTGCAAGGTGCAATTCTGAAATTTTTTGCTTTTTCCTGCTAATCCTAGCATGATAAAGAAGATTCAAAGAGAGTGAGATGCCAGCTCCTTTCATTCAGTCAGTAGCTTCAAACATTTCTGGACGTTTTTCAATGGCAAAAATCAATGAATATTGTAAATGCACAAACAGTAATATCTCCACATTGCAAGGTGCAATTCTGAAATTTTTTGCTTTTTCCTGCTAATCCTAGCAGGATAAAGAAGATTCAAAGAGAGTGAGATGCCAGCTCCTTTCATTCAGTCAGTAGCTTCAAACATTTCTGGTTTATGAAAAACATGTTTTTCAATGGCAAAAATCAATGAATATTGTAAATGCACAAACAGTAATATCTCCACATTGCAAGGTGCAATTCTGAAATTTTTTGCTTTTTCCTGCTAATCCTAGCATGATAAAGAAGATTCAAAGAGAGTGAGATGCCAGCTCCTTTCATTCAGTCAGTAGCTTCAAACATTTCTGGTATATGAAAAACATGTTTTTCAATGGCAAAAATCAATGAATATTGTAAATGCACAAACAGTAATATCTCCACATTGCAAGGTGCAATTCTGAAATTTTTTGCTTTTTCCTGCTAATCCTAGCATGATAAAGAAGATTCAAAGAGAGTGAGATGCCAGCTCCTTTCATTCAGTCAGTAGCTTCAAACATTTCTGGACGTTTTTCAATGGCAAAAATCAATGAATATTGTAAATGCACAAACAGTAATATCTCCACATTGCAAGGTGCAATTCTGAAATTTTTTGCTTTTTCCTGCTAATCCTAGCATGATAACGAAGATTCAAAGAGAGTGAGATGCCAGCTCCTTTCATTCAGTCAGTAGCTTCAAACATTTCTGGACGTTTTTCAATGGCAAAAATCAATGAATATTGTAAATGCACAAACAGTAATATCTCCACATTGCAAGGTGCAATTCTGAAATTTTTTGCTTTTTCCTGCTAATCCTAGCATGATAAAGAAGATTCAAAGAGAGTGAGATGCCAGCTCCTTTCATTCAGTCAGTAGCTTCAAACATTTCTGGTATATGAAAAACATGTTTTTCAATGGCAAAAATCAATGAATATTGTAAATGCACAAACAGTAATATTTCCACATTGCAAGGTGCAATTCAGAAATTTTTTGCTTTTTCCTGCTAATCCTAGCATGATAAAGAAGATTCAAAGAGAGTGAGATGCCAGCTCCTTTCATTCAGTCAGTAGCTTCAAACATTTCTGGACGTTTTTCAATGGCAAAAATCAATGAATATTGTAAATGCACAAACAGTAATATCTCCACATTGCAAGGTGCAATTCTGAAATTTTTTGCTTTTTCCTGCTAATCCTAGCAGGATAAAGAAGATTCAAAGAGAGTGAGATGCCAGCTCCTTTCATTCAGTCAGTAGCTTCAAACATTTCTGGTATATGAAAAACATGTTTTTCAATGGCAAAAATCAATGAATATTGTAAATGCACAAACAGTAATATCTCCACATTGCAAGGTGCAATTCTGAAATTTTTTGCTTTTTCCTGCTAATCCTAGCATGATAAAGAAGATTCAAAGAGAGTGAGATGCCAGCTCCTTTCATTCAGTCAGTAGCTTCAAACATTTCTGGACGTTTTTCAATGGCAAAAATCAATGAATATTGTAAATGCACAAACAGTAATTTCTCCGCATTGCAAGGTGCAATTCTGAAATTTTTTGCTTTTTCCTGCTCCTCTTAGCATGATAAAGAAGATTCAAAGAGAGTGAGATGCCAGCTCCTTTCATTCAGTCAGTAGCTTCAAACATATCTGGTATATGAATAACATGATGTTTTTCAATGGCAAAAATCAATGAATATTGTAAATGCACAAACAGTAATTTCTCCGCATTGCAAGGTGCAATTCTGAAATTTTTTGCTTTTTCCTGCTCCTCTTAGCATGATAAAGAAGATTCAAAGAGAGTGAGATGCCAGCTCCTTTCATTCAGTCAGTAGCTTCAATCATTTCTGGACGTTTTTTAATGGCAAAAATCAATGAATATTGTAAATGCACAAACAGTAATTTCTCCGCATTGCAAGGTGCAATTCTGAAATTTTTTGCTTTTTCCTGCTCCTCTTAGCATGATAAAGAAGATTCAAAGAGAGTGAGATGCCAGCTCCTTTCATTCAGTCAGTAGCTTCAAACATTTCTGGACGTTTTTCAATGGCAAAAATCAATGAATATTGTAAATGCACAAACAGTAATTTCTCCGCATTGCAAGGTGCAATTCGGAAATTTTTTGCTTTTTCCTGCTCCTCTTAGCATGATAAAGAAGATTCAAAGAGAGTGAGATGCCAGCTCCTTTCATTCAGTCAGTAGCTTCAAACATATCTGGTATATGAATAACATGATGTTTTTCAATGGCAAAAATCAATGAATATTGTAAATGCACAAACAGTAATTTCTCCGCATTGCAAGGTGCAATTCTGAAATTTTTTGCTTTTTCCTGCTCCTCTTAGCATGATAAAGAAGATTCAAAGAGAGTGAGATGCCAGCTCCTTTCATTCAGTCAGTAGCTTCAATCATTTCTGGACGTTTTTTAATGGCAAAAATCAATGAATATTGTAAATGCACAAACAGTAATTTCTCCGCATTGCAAGGTGCAATTCTGAAATTTTTTGCTTTTTCCTGCTCCTCTTAGCATGATAAAGAAGATTCAAAGAGAGTGAGATGCCAGCTCCTTTCATTCAGTCAGTAGCTTCAAACATTTC